>NW_023458919.1:48292-91650 GCF_013731165.1 Rhagoletis pomonella
CCCCCCCTGGATCCGCCACTGTATGTACATATGTTTGTAAGTCCATATTCATATCAATTAACTCGGCATCGCTTATCACTTGCTCGCTTATTGCGAGTCGCTAAGTTATTACGAGAGTACGCTGCATTGCTTTTCAATTCGTACTCATATAGATATGTACAAAACGATACACTACCTAGTTACACACATAAATATGTATATATGTTATTGTTATTTTATTTATACAGATGTAGATACATACATATGTACATATATTAAACGCTTAACCCTTTAAAACTACTTTCAAGCACTGATTTTCTTAAAAAAGCTACCGCTCATAACTGAAAGCTTTGCTTCTTCGAGCAACGCCACGCGTTGAAGAGTACAAAATTACTAAATAAAAATCCGCTGAGTGCGAACGACTTCACCCCTAGGGAGTTTTAACAAATTTGTTGTATGTGAATAGCAAAAATACTTGTAACGAGTATGAACCGAGTGG
Source organism: Rhagoletis pomonella (assembly GCF_013731165.1). Lineage (NCBI taxonomy): Eukaryota > Metazoa > Arthropoda > Insecta > Diptera > Tephritidae > Rhagoletis > Rhagoletis pomonella. The sequence goes on from NW_023458919.1 coordinate 48,771, forward strand.
ATTGTATGCTCTGTTTCGCACATGCCCCTTATATGTACATATGTATATGTGCGTACATACATATGTATGTCTGATGTATGGCACATAATACTGACTAGAGTGCCAGTTACTGTCGAGATTCGACCGTTTTCTAGTTTTTTTAAGACCCCTAACAATTTCTCTACAAATTATTATTTTTTTTGTAAAAGCCCTTTTTTTCGGCAGACAAATGACCTTCATCTGAACTATCTGAAATGAAGAACCGCCATCCGTCAAACGAACGAATTCTACTGGCAGCTACATATACCCTGCAAGAACAGTGACTATCATTTGACAAATCATTTGAGTGGCAAGACTGATAGAGATTTCTGTCACTGGCTACCTACAAGTTTCTATCAAATTCTAAAGGCCAGTGTGAAAAATCTGATGTAAACATTTGTGTACATATGATCTTCCGTCTTCCTCCAACTTATGGCCTTATTTAATTAAATATATTATAATGGTCTCTTTTTAACCAACACAAAATTTGCAAATGTGTTAGTAAGATAAATGGGAATGTGTTAGTTTCCATCACACAATTCTTGTAGGGTAATGGCCATGAGAAAAGTACAGGTGTTTGTAATAAAATACCAACCTTTTGTAATCCTTCCCCCTGAGATTTATTTATAGCAGTGGTTCCCAGAGTGGTCCTTGTGGACCCCAGGTGTCCACGGAAGACTCGACTGGGGTCCACGGTGACGTGCACAAAATATGGGGGTTCAATGTAAAGAGCCAAAATGGTTGCTTGATTTAACTTTAATTTTTTTGAGTGAGTGCTCTTGACGCACTGCTGCACTTACCGTCACTTTGTGTTTTCATACGTGGGGAAGCCTTAAAGGCCACCTGTAATTTAAAAAGAACCGGATGCTGGTATGAACATGAGTGTTGCGCGGCGAAAATTGTTGGCGGCAGAGATTTAAGCACTTGTGTCTTTTCAATGCTACAGGATAATACGCCACCATTACCTTTGTTGAAAAGATCCTATAATGTTGAGTTCCCTGAGACTGAATGCTGGTTTGATTCCAACGCTGAGACCGAATCTTCACTGATAGCTCCAAAACTGACTTTGGTTCATGATCTGGGGTCTTTTTCGAGGTTATTGGAGATAAGCTTCACTTTTCTGTGGCTGAGGCTGAGGTAATTGCAATAACGTGGTGGAACATAGGTGGAGGGGAAGGAGTTTACGTGACTGCAGTGACAACCAAGCTGCACTTAAGGCATTGACCAGGCCTCTATTTAAGTACTTCCAAACTAGTTCGGCAAGGCAGGTCTCGATTTAAATATGATAGTGAACATAACGAGGTTGTTTTACTGTGAGTGCCAGGTCACTCTGGAGTACCTGGTTATGAGACATCTGATCATTTGGCCAGAGTTTGCTTAGACCAGGCATTCCTCGGTCCGCTACCAGTTTTAGCACTCCCACCTTCAGCAATCGATCGACTTTTAGTTTATGGAAGTCGACTGATGTCGACTTTTCACTTTTTTTTTGATTTATTTGCATATAAAAACTGATCTTCTAACAAGGGCGCGGAGTGCTTTTTGGTCGTATTTAAAAAAAATTGCCAATAAAACTGAAGTGAAATTTGAAAAGTGTGGTAGATAAATGAATTTTAATAACAGTACAACAACATCGTCAAATCATTTAAGAGCAGCGCATAAAATTACTTTACTTAAACAAATTCCTCAAAATTTTTTAATCGTTTGTCTCCACAATCTTCAGTTAATAATGAGGTAAGATAAACATAGGTATTTATTTTAAAAATTTCATCCAAGAAAGTTTTTCTGCATAAGTTTATGTAAGTTTCTACAGACAGTCTTTGGTTCGAATTTGACCAATCCGTAAGGTACAACATTTTAAAAACCGCTAAAAACGTTGCTGGTAGGATTCCAGTTAATATGCGACATTAGTCGTGTGGATAGTCCCAATCCACTAGCTGTCTGGGCTACTCCCATATTTATCCATGCTTATAAAGTGGCACTATATTTCTACCAATACCCGCCAATTCTGCTCAAAAAGTTTTTCGTAATTACCTAATATCGATTAAAAAAATTTTTTGTTTTTTTTTAAATTGTTTTTCAAAAATATAATTTTTAAAAACCCTCACAACCAACATTTTCATGCTGTATAACTGGAACAATTTTCAAAATTTTTAAAAATTATTTAGTGTGCTTTTTTTACCTAGCATTGAATTTCACTAAATTACAGATTATTCTAAAGACCACTAGTAAATCATGATATTTTTTACGTATTCTGACTCTTATATTTATAGCTAATATATGAGTTAAATGCAGAGTATAGTTAATACGTTTCCTTTTTATTAAAAAAGTCGACTTTTCTTTGTGGATCGGTCGACTTTTAAAGTCGACTGTACAGAGTCGATCGAAAAGTCGAAAGTCGACTTTCTAGTGAAGTCGAACAACCCTATTTCCCATTTGAAAGTGAAATAAAGCAAATTTTGCATTATTGCCGTTTGCGTTATTTCAACCGGAGCCGAGCTTCTCCTCCGATTTGTGGCGTGCGCCTTGATCTTGTCACACGACGCGGAGGTACCTACAGTTTTACGCCGACTCCGAACGGCGGTTGTATTTTTATGAGCTGTTTTTCATGGCAGAAATACACTCGGAGTTTTGCCATTGCCTGCCGAGGGACGACCGCTGTTAAGAAAATACCCTTTTCTATTTTTTGCGATGTTGTTTTGACCAGGGTTTGAACCTGGTATTGTGGAGTGGAAGCGCGCACTGCTTACCTCTACACCACAGCGGCCTGCTTACCACTAGCATCACTGTAATTTAAAAATAAAATTTCGTTTGTTCTTAATTTAAGTGGAAATATAATTATAAGTATAAATCCATAGCCGCGGCATTATTGTTTGAACAGGAGAACGAGTCCCAGATTGCTGATGCGGAAGTTGAAAGGCGGAGATTTAGGGACATGTTTGATCCTTCTCAGATGAGTGAAGAGTAATAACAAATTCATCTTGAACTGTATTACTCATCGCTCAAATCCAGTGAAATTATAAACGTTATTTGAGCACTCTACAACATTTGCGTTTACTACAGAGTGGAAGATTTGAACGCAAATGAATTCCATTTTGAAAGCCGTCAGGAGGGGAAGAACAAAGCTTATCCTTCCATAACAAATCGAATTCGGGACAACATGCACAAATCTTTTTAAAAAGTTAGTAAAAACGAATGCAATAATAAAAACATCCTTTTTATGTAACTTCGCATTTTATGTATGGATGTATGTATGTATGTACATATTTACATCTATTAATTTAATACAAAAAGAATAAATTGTATTCAGTGCATTTCACAGTCTTATTTTAGATAATGAAAACAAAAACGCCTGGACTTCCTCTTTGAAAACCTCGCGCAATATCCCTTTTGGTTGCCATTATTTGAGTAAATTTTTCGTATTGCCCGTATTACCGCTCGCGAAAACACAGAAATCGAGAAAATTTACTTAATTTTTTTAATAAAATTGTATTATTTAAACCCACGAAAATAACAACCGAAACGTTCTCCGTCAGCAAATTTGCAACTTAGAAAAACGGAACTACGATCGAGATGTAGAATAGGTATAATCGTAAATTTCGAAGATAGATCGAAAGGAAACGGAACGCAGAATACCAAAAGTTGCCAAACGGAGAAAATTTCGATTCGAGTCGAAATGCAGAATAAGGCTGATTATCGCATCGAATTGGAAACAGCGATGTTTCCGATGCATCGGTTAACATTGCGCATCCCTAATTTACACTTAAAGTTGTCCTCATCAGTTCGACCATAAAAAGTAAAAAACATTTAGCTGTACGCTTTATGAATAGTGTTTTAATTATTTTATTTTATAGCATACACATATACAACTACATATAGCTAGATTTTAAATTTATACTTATGTATATCGGTATATACATACAGTCAGTCATTAAAGCCTAGGTACAGCGAATTTTTTGCAACACGTGCAGTTATTTTTAAAATAATTTAATTTTTCGTAATTTTTTTTTTTAATATGGTTAATTTTAAAACAAAAACACCAAAAATCAGAGTTCCAAACCTTGTGCAAAGTTAAAGAAAATTTTCGTTCAAATATTGCACTTTTTATTGCGATATTTAGAAAAAAGTTGAGTACGCAGTTCTTCAGCCAATTCAATTTTAGGTTAACAAAGTGCAAGTCTGACGCTGTGTCCAGCATTAGACACGGTGCGTTAAATGCGGGCAGATTACACTGTGAGACAAATGGTAGGGGTCAGTGATCAGGAAGGGTTCAAACTACCGGGGAAAGTTATATCGGTAAAAAAGAAGTTATACGCGTCCCAGCGTATCGCTGGGTCACGTCTAGGAATCGAGATATATCGATTTGAAGTTAGTAACTATCATATAGGGGAAATTGTCACCTTTGGTGGTCTTTTTAAAAAAATTAAAAATTACAATTCCTTTAATCTGTTCATATAACGTTTTTCTATATAATCAACAGTTTTGCCGGTAAAAATAAATGTATGAAGAAAAAAAATATTTTTTGCCTAAAATATTAAATTTTTTAAATTTAAAATAAAAATTTTTTACACTTTTTTCCGTTTTGGATTTTTTTTGAATTAAAAAAAAAAACGTATAACTTGTTTTTGACCGATATAACAAATCCCGTTGGTTTCATCCCATCCCGATTTTGACTGTCGCATAGTGTTACAAAACCAAACGTCGATGTCCAACGTAGGCAAGATTTTGCGATAACGCGTGCATTCCGACTTCCCCGAATCGCACGCAGCGTTGCCATTTTAGCCGTTTTCCGGCTAGATTTAGCCGGTTTTGATAGCAACTAGCCGGAGAAAATTCGATCTAGCCGGCAGCCGATTTGTTAGCCGGTTTGTAAAAAAAAAGTTAGCCGATTTTACTATTTGCCTAATTTTCAATGAACTCAATGTTTTACTTTCGCATCTATGCTCCCTAGTGGTTATTAGCGCGGACACATTTGATCCTATATGCTCCCCGTTGGAACCATACCTTGCTCCATTTCCTCAGTTTTATCACAGTTTTGAAGAGTATTTAAAAACAAAAGTAAGCACAAACGCTTTTGACCGCGAAGCCGAGAAAATAATTCGAGAAAATGGTCGCTATTCTATTATCACTTTAATAAAGGAATCACGCCAACGCCTTCCTACAAATATTGCCACACTAAAAAAATTGACTTTTTTCGGTTGGAAATGCATTAAGAGTAATTAAACCAAAAGTATTTGTTCAACAAAAACACAAATATAATGCCGACGAAATAACATCCATAGAGATGCTATGGCAACGGTTAACGTTACATACCTGGAGTAATTTAGACTCAACTGTAAAATTTTGGGCCGAAGTTTATCAATTTCGAAATGCCCTAGGAGAAAACCTTTTGCTGACCTTTGCAACCTAGGTTTTAGCTTTCTTGTTTTGCCTATAAGTAATGCAGAAGTAGAGCGAATATTTAGTTCAATGAATATAATAAAAACTAAGCAAAGAAATCCAATGTGCGTTAAAACGTTAAACGCTATTTTATATATAAGATACGGTTTAAAACGTGAAGAAAAATGCTGCCATAATTTTACTGTAGATGACGATCTCTTAAAATTAATGAATTCAGGTGATATATACAATAGTGATTCATTTGATGATGAGGAATATACACTCGATATAAATTAATGGTGTTAACTAGTCTTTCGTTTCTTGCGATTTTTTTAAATAAAGCATGTGGATTTTCACTAAAACATTTTAGCCGTTTTTTGCCAGAGTCTATGTGAAATTTCACTAAAACATTTTAGCCGTTTTTAGCCGCTTTTTTTTGCCAATTTAGCCGGTCGGCCCAAAAAGTTCTGGCAACACTGATCGCACGTATTCTTTGAAAACCAAACTGGTTTGATTTTGCCCGCAGTATTGTGCGAAAAATAATTCCGCGGAGATGGAAATACTTAGGTATGTATTTCAGAAGTTCAAAAGCGAAGTATTTGGTTTTGGAATAAAATCGCTACAAAGACAGACGAAGTGCGGAAAACGAAAGGAGCGAAGTTGCTAAAAATTTTGTGATTCCAAATAAGTAAACAATGTTGATTTATTGTATATTTTTTATAAGTATCGTATAAACAATGTTGAACTTTTAAAATTTATTTTTTGAAAAATAGTAGTAAAAAACGTTACGTATTTCTCAAACTTGATTTTTGTTCAAGATTATTCAGAGCTATCACAGAATTTCTGGTAGTCCGATTTTTCGTGAAATCTTCGAAAATGTTATCACTGAATCCGAATACCCGCGAACTTAGCGTCTACTTTAAATACACACATTCGTAGCATTTCGGATTCGGTGATCTCATTTTCGTAAATTTCACAAAAAATCGGACTACGATGGATACTGTGATAGCCCCCATTGTGAAAAGTGTCTCTTTTTAACCGACTTTAAAAAAGGAGGAGGTTATCAATTCTTCGGAACTTTTTTTTTATGTATGCTACCGCATAACTTTGGACCACGTTAACCGATTTCTATAATTATATTTCTAAAGGAAAGGTGATACCTCAGAGGCGATCCCGTGATAATTTGGTTTAGATCCAAACATTGGATCACGAAGAAATTACGGTACTCTTAAATTTTTATATGAGAATTGAAGTCGGTTTTGTTTTTTGCTTAAAAATTACTTGTTCCATATCAATATGTTTTTTTGCATTTTCAATTTCAATAAAACGTTACCTAATAAAAGGATCTTATTTGCAGAAAACGAAGCCATTTCCCACCGAATAACAAGTTTATTGTAGCCACCCGCATTAACGCATAATCGCGTTGTAATTGGACACTTCCAGCATTCCACGCGCGATTTCGCGGGCAGTACGATGCTCGTACACACCACAAACGACACGACGTAATCGTGTTGTAATTGGAAACTATTCGCACTACACGCAAAATCATACCCGTGTCTACGCTGGACACGGCGTGAGGTAGCTAGGACTTACCATTGCTTTTTGGCTATTTTTTTTTGTTGAAGGTGTCGCTCATTTTCTCCATCTAAAATAATGTTCGATAATTTTTTTTGATATGAGAAAATTTTTTTCAAAATTTTCTCTAATTTTGCACAAGGTTTGGAACTCTGATTTTTTAGGGCTTTTGTTGTAAAAGTAACCATATTTTTATTAAAAATTTGCGAAAAATAAAATATTTAAAAAATAGTCGCCCGACTTGCAAAAATTTCGCTGTACCTAAACGTTATTGATTGACTGTAGTTAAATGAATTAAGTTTTTATTTTTTTTAATATTATGAATGAATAAGGGTTTTTTTATTATTTCAGTTCATGCACAGTATACCACTAGACAACCTCTTTTCCTTAGCTATCATGATCTATAAAGAAAATATACAAAAGATTTAAAATGCAAACGTGTATTCGCAAATAAAGTTGTCTTCTTAAGCAGCATTTAAATCAGGCGATTTTCTATGTAATTCAAGATTGCTTTCAACAAAATCACCTGCGTAAATTGTGTTTAAATTTTCTAGAAAGTGATAAAATCGCTTGCAACTCTTCATACGATGTTGAATCGTTTACAAAATCAGCTCATGTAAATGCTGCTTTAGCGTTTAAAAAGGAAGATAAATAACTAAAAGTATGAACAAATCAAGAAGAAATGTTCAGATCTGACCAAATCAGCAACAAATTCTATGTGCAAACGTTTTGTCAGTGGCAACGTTCTGAGCAATAGGCAGTAAATGCCAAATTTTTAACTAATAATATTCATACTCAAAAGTTAGGGTGAATTTATTCGCAACTTTAGCATCCTAAAACTTCTCGATTGTACTCAATTTCAACAAGTTTCAAATTTTAACCGACAAGGTTATCAATTCCACAGGGCTCGATTCGTCACATACGATATCGTTTTACTAGTCACGTAAAAACACATTTTTCGGATTATGACATACGTGAACGTTCCTTTATCCCATTTAGCTTATACGACGGGCGTATCAGGTATTTTTTTTCGTATAGTTTTCGATCCGTGAACGGATGTTACGATTAGAGCCCCGAATATCTTTTTTTATCTTTTACCGGATAACTTTGGACCACGCCTAATTTGGTTTAGTTACTGGTATACTGTGGTTGTATGACTAAAGAAATAAGACTTAATCTTGATTCCAAGCAAATTATTGCGTTCAGATTTTGAAGGGTTTGTATTTGAAATGTAATTTTACTGAAAATATATGATAAAGGGTATTAAAAACAAGGTAGGTCAAAAAAGAGAACGAATGGCTTCAATTACATCCATTATTGACCAAAAGACTGATATAAAACAATTCTTTTGGTGGAATAATAGTATCCGTAAATAAATTTCTTAATAAAAGAACTAAATATTTCACACATGCAAATATTCACTTATTATTTTTAAAATTCACACAGTAGTTAATACACTAATATGTGTGTATTTCGTGATTGTATATGTGTATTTGTATTTGTATATAAGTAAACCATTAGGAACAATTGCAATCATTTTTTAATGTTAGGACGAGATAATGTTCTCCTACATGTATGCTTATTTTGCAAAAAAAAAGTGTTCCAAGAGTTCATAATCTTATACACATGTATGCAGATAAATTTATATTTATTTGATTACTGAGTCTACAGCTTATGCAATTATGTTCATATTTAGGATATACTAAATAAGAATGCTTACGAATTCTAAATATTGTTTTTTTTTTGTATAAAGTATATGTTCGGATATATGAATGTACATATGTATGTGTGTAAAGGCTGTAGGCCAAACTCTGTTGTGTGTAGTTTCATTGTTTAAACGTTAGAAATTGAAACAGCATGTTTTACAAATCTAATGAGCGCCTACAAACATACTTCTCTTGAATATACCCTTGTGGTCAGCTAATTATGTCAAGTGATATTTTGGCTGACAGTGTTGTGCATTTTCTATCATATAAAGTATGCTCGAAAATTGCTTTCAGGGAAAAAAATATTAAAAATCAACGAGATTTATCGTCTAGAAATGTGCACTTTGTCCTACTAAAATATATACCTGCATACCTAATTTTTTCCAAACATTCTGAATAAAAAGTTTGACATTTTTTGGGGAAATTGGTAAAATTTGTTGAATTTTTATAATTTTTTACAAAGTTTGAAACGAGGATTTATATGGTGCTTGTTGTATAATGTGCTGGATTTTATAAAAAGAATAAATAAACATTAAATAAACGAAAGAAAATAGCCAAAACTGGTCAAAATTCACTTAACCATCTGACCACAAGTGTACAAATGAATGTATGTACATACGCATGCATGTATAGAATAAATTTTCCATACTCTTTTTTCATTAATGACACGTAAAATAAAAACCTTTAGTAGGAGTATGTACTTAATTAAAATCGAAAATTTCCCTAATCACTTGAATTTCGTTAATGTATTTTTTTTGTTCATTCCGTTTTGCTCATGTTTTGTTTTTACAATTATCTTTGAAGGTTCCATTTTCAAATAATTCTATCACTTTAATTAATATTTGTTTTATTTTACTTATACGTTAAGTTAAAATCACCCGAGATATATACGCGAACGCGACCAAATTCCGCGATGAATTTGGCTTAGGTACATACGAAATCACGATTATTTCCGTTACTTTTAATTTATATACTTTTTTATTAGAATTAGTTGCTTGTGTTTTTGCATTCCTTAGTATTTTTGGTACATTTAACTTTTAATACTTTTTCGAGATGGTTCCATAGTTTCTAATATTTGCGAGAAATTCTTGTACATGTTGTATCGTTTAATTTATGTAAGTATATGACAATTTCAGTTCCAGACATTTTGCGAATTGGGAATTTGGAATCTGTAGCTGTTATTTTCATGTTTGTTGTGCAATTTCTATTGTCATTAAAATTAAATGCCCAAAAATTACATTTTCTATTGTAAAGATCGTTCTTCGGCAAAAGAAGTAATTGAATGAATTTAGGTGCGCAATTTGTAAAAGAGAGGAGAAGGATAAGAAAGATTTTACGCATTAAAAAAAAAAAAAAAAAAAAAATGTGCCCGTTTGCAAGAAGCTATGGTGTCACTGAAAAAAATGTACACCAACTTAACGAGTAAAATGTCTATTCAGGCAACTTAGAAAGATTAGAGGGAATGGTAAATTCTACAAAAACGGAAGTTGCGTTTTATGACAAACCAGCGGAAAATAAATATAATAATAATTTTTTTTTTTTAAGTATATGTTAATATTATAAGTAATTTGGCACTACTTCACTAGTTGAAATTTCAATACAAAAGTTAGAATTTGATTTGCCGATCTTTTGAATATGTAGCCATTCATATACCTCATTTAGCGAAAAAGAACGATCTGTCAAATCACTTTATTGGGTTTCCTTTTATTATATTATGGTAGTAGACGTTTACTTAAATTGGAATCCGGGGGCGGAGATCCATAAATATCACCGAAGAATAAATTAACGCGACCACGAACGAATGAATACACCGACCGATTGAATACCGTACAACGAACGAAGATTGATTGATTACCACGCGATCTATTAGATTTTTTTTAATCCCCCATTCAAACGATATTTGTTATTTTTATTATTGTTAGCTGTATGCCTTACATGTTCTTGTTAACGATGCTTTTTAACATTATTTTAGAATAACGTTTATGCAAAATACAGCTATTGTGCTAAATTTACTTCTATAACGCATTTGTTTATTTAAGATTGTTTGCGTTTGATTTTAAAGGTAATATACAATTCTATATGTATTCATACAAGTTTAATCACTAAAAAGTCTTCAAACGATTCATTTTGTAATGTAAACTTTGCAGGTAATTTGGGGTTTTTATAACTTTAGAATGATTGATTTTTTTTTATAAAAACAAAGTTAAGTAGAAAATTACAAATTTAAAAAAATAAATGTGGACCTCTAGAGTAAGCGTATACGTACTGGCTCGTGAAGCCACTACTACATTTACGGCCAAAATTATGTCAAAGAAATATCAGCCGTGTCTCTTTTAACGCATATGTATACGTATCGACGCTTAAATTTTATGTGCGTTTATGAAAAAGGTGTCGATGACATCGCGTATACATATCGCGGTGAGTTAACTCAAAAATTAGAGCGGGAAATATGACTGCTTGTAGATCATACAGATTCAATGCAATTAATACAAAAAAAAGTATCACAGTACTTTTTTAGTTAGTTTATATAATAATTGAGAAACAAATTATTTACCTTTCAATTTTTTTTGCATTGATCGCACTTTAGATCTAGGTATGCGATATGTACATATACCTGTGATCAGCTACCCAGCAAACATTGAGGTTAGTTATCGATTAGAGAGTGACTGGAGAACTAGCCATATTCTCCAATCTCAAACGTTAGAGAACGACTCGAAAAACTATGGAGAATCATAGCGATCTCAACAAAAATGGGTCATAGATCTCGACTCGAGAAAATATTAGTTCTCTAATGTTGATCTCTAATAGGATTCGAATGTAAATTTCAAACTGCTGTTTTGCTTTATTAAACAAAACGCTTTGTTTGTAAAATCTGTATTAAATGTATTTGCAATAAAATAATAATGAATTATTTGAACTTAAAAATAATTCATGATTTACTCATCTGGAATAGTGCTTTTTTACATTTATTTGAATTTGCGTTGTTTCTCTAATCGTTCTCGAATCGAATTCGAGTTCGTCATCGAGTCGAGAACGATTAAAGCATTACCCTAATTATCTGTGTATACTGTGTTTGCTGGGTAATTATGCCAGCAACGTTATGATCAACTTTGAATATTTTTTTTATTTAATAAACGTTTATTTTTTTTTCATAAGAGTCTAGCTCATAACAAAGCACCATATAAATACACATATCAAAACTTTGTGTAAAAGCTATTTAATGCGATTTCTCAGATTTTTCTAAGTATGCAGTTTTATATAGCCCATTAAATTCTAGTATAATTAAGTCCAACTTTTAAAATATATTCAATTTTTTTTTTTTTGTGGAAAAATACGTAATTTAGTCAGAAAACGCGATTTTTAGCAACTTAAAACTTGCACTTAATTATACTAGAAGTTAATGGGTTATATAAAACTGCATACTTAAAAAAAAAAAATTCTGAAAAATCGGATTAGAGTTTTTACAAAAAGTTTGAAATGTGTATTTATTTAAGGCGCTATAAAACAGCATACACAAAAAATTTTAAAATAATCTGATCAAAAAGTTTAAAATTTAGATGAAACTTTGAAATTTTTTATAATTTTGAAATGTGGATTTTTAATTAATGAACTAGACTTTTATGAAAAAATAACAAACATTTAATTAACAAAAGAAAAAAGCCAAAATTGATCATAACGTTGCTGGCTTAATTAGCTGGTAACAAGTGTGTATACGGGGTAAAAGAAACACGACTATTATAAACGAATATTGGAGACTACAGTTTAAATTTGAGTCAGAACTGATAAAAATCAGAGACGCAGAATAATAATTATTTCATGGTCGAGTATCTATTAAAAAAGTCATCCAAATTTTCGCAAGAGTTATAAAAGCCCTTTGATAATAATTATCTGTAAGAAAATTTTTTTTAAGTCATCGATTACTGTTATTTTAAGATTTATAGAATAAATGTCTTTCCATAATAATTATCAGCAATATTTATATTTTAAAGTCTTCAAAGACTTTTATTTTGAGACTTATATTATAAAGGTCTTGTCGTAATAATTATCATTGAGACAAACATTTTTAAGTCTTCAAAGACTCTTATTTTGAGACTTATATTATAAAAGTCTATAAAGAATTGAGTTATATATGCTATCGTTTTCTGCAAATATTATTCCATGTCTACGTGAAACTCCCATCTCGTTACCTATTCTATTTAAAAAGTTATAAATGAAAGTATTTTGGTTTCCCCATAAGGTTGACATTACAACCCAAATCTTTAAGGCGCTTTCTCTCGAATTCAGGTTTTTCGACTTAGGCGATTATTGCTTATGACCACAGATATATAGCCCTGAATTGGTCCCAAACTAAACCCCAACTGACCCCAAACTACTCCCCGACTAGTCCCGAATTGGGCCCCAACTAATTGGGACTTGCTCATGAACAAGACCCGTCATTTAAGACTTGAAATATTTTTTCACACTGATAATTATTGTGAAAAGACTTTCATAATATAAGTCTCAAAATAAAAGTCTATGAAAACTTAAAAATATTTATCTCAATGATAATTATTTTGAAAAAACTTTTATAATATAGGTCTTAAAATGAAAGTCTTTGAACACTTAAAAATATTTATCTCTCTAATAATTATAGATGATTCGAAAATTTTTTATTTTAATAGAGTAATTATTGATTGACTTTTATTCTTTTCTCTTATAACAGTTATGTCTCTGATAAAAATTATTACAAATAAAAATTGTTATCTGGCTTCGATTAAATATGTCGCTAAATTTGCTAATAAATAAAATATTTTTAATAATAGGTACTATTGTCATTATATATTAGTTATATTAATACGTTGTTATTGATTACACACATTTCATTTAATGCGCACCGTTAGTAAAGCCTTATAGAACCGATTTTTATTTACCGCTTAACCGATACGCGACCGAACGACGAGATGAGCATGCACGTGCATACCCAATGGACCGAGTGTTGCTAACCGAGCGAACTACAGAACGAACGAACGAACGACGAATATTTCGCGAAACGCGATACCGATAAAACCCGAAACGCGCGCGGTATCATGGATATATTATTCGATTGAGAAGATATAAAAAGCATTTGTGGAAATTGATAATAAAAAAGAAAAGAACTTTTGTATATATGTATGTACAGGAAAGCTTTTTATAGATACTTGTATTACTTGTATCATAAATTCAAAATGTTATAGATAGTATAAATAAATAGTAGTACACAATTTTTTTCTGTTGCAAACCAATCTATGTTGCAAACATACATAGATCGCAAATAACAGTTATCTGTCACTTTCAAGATTTCCCATAATAACCCTATGGACAAAATAATAGATGCAAAGTTCAAAATGATATTGTTTGCAACTTATGTTTATTTCTTTAGTTTTAATAAAATTCATTTAAAATAGGGTTCGATCCTTATATAAACCACATACAAAGGTTGCACAAACTTAACACAAATTAAAAAAAATTTTGCCGAGAAAGATATTTAGCATTTTCTTCCATGTAAAAATAAATTTTGTTCATGCAATATATGGAACAAAATGCTCAACACCTTTGACAAAACAAATTTAAAGAAATCAGCGCTAGTTTTTAGACTCGAAACTTTCACTTTATTGAATTTTTTTTTAATTCTGAAAGAAAAGTGGGAAATCTGATTAATTTTTGTGAACTTTGTGTAAGTGTTGACATTTCTTTCTGGTATTTATGTGTTTTAAAAGGAAATTATTAAAAATAAATAAACAAACATAAAGTGGAAACAATATCCTTTTGTTTTTTCCAGCATTTTTCACTTCACAGCAAAACAGCATTTTTCACTTGTAATAAAGAAACAAAAATTTGAAGGTAAAGCTCAGAGGCAGCCTGAACATTTTTGAAGGTTGCTAACATAACGAAAATACATGGTACTATTATTACAGGTATTGTCTTCCCAGAAAGAATTCGAAATTCGGTGTTCCCTTATTTTCATTTTTACTTTTATTTGGCTTTGCTTTTTTGTTTTCGCTCAATTTAATTTTTATAATTTTTCAAAACAAAAGAAACAACTTTTGAAATGAAGTGAGCCATACAAATTTTGAATTTATTTACACGCAAATGGTTTTTTCCGGCTTCTGCAAATGAAATAAGTTCTCTGCAAGATGGTTTGTTTAAAAAAATACGTGTACATATATGGTATATCGGGTATGGAAATATCCCTTTTCCCAAGCAATACACGTTTTAGTGTGGGCAACATTGATATTTTTTAAATAAGGCAGATCGGAATATGCGCTCTCTGGGAAGACAATACCTATAATTATTGTACCATGGCGAAAATGTTTTAAAATTTCACAAATACACTCTCACTTTCAGTCTCAAATAAAAGAATATTTGAATATTTTCATCAATTTTTTTTTGTTTTACTTTTATTTGGCATTTGAGTTGCCTTGAAAGTTTCAATTTTATAAAGTAGACAAACTTCAAAAAATAAATGATGGCCGACGAATTGAGCGAGCGGATTTCCCATTAAGTATTTGTATCATGATTGTAACCATGGTACAATTATTACAGGTATTGTCTTCTCAGAGAGCGCATATTCCGATCTGCCTTATTTGAAAAACATCACTACTGTTCACACTAAAGGGTATACTGTAAGGGAAAAGGGATATTTTCATACACCATGTATGATACCTATTTTTTAAACAAACTTTCTTGCAGAGAACTTATTTAATTTGCAAAAGCCGAAAAATAAGCATTTGCTTAGTAAACAAATTCAAAAATTTTATTGCTCACTTTTGTTTCAAACCTCTTTTGGTTTATTTTCAAAAATTATAAAAATTAAATTGAGCCAAAACAAAATCCAGAGACAAATACATGGTACAACATGGTACAATTATTACAGATATTGTTTTCCCAGAGCGTTTTGCTTTACATCGAAGTTCGTGCTCCCTTATTTTCATTTTGACGCATTTTAATGTTGATTCTTTTACTTTTAGTTGGCTTTGCTTTTGGTTTTCGCTCAATTTAATTTTTAAAATTTTTCTAAACAAAAAAACTTTTGAAATGAAGTGAGGAAACATGAAATGCGTCAAAATGAAAATAAAGCTAATGCCAGATAAAACTTTGTAGCTTTGTAGCAAAACTCTCTGGGAAGACAATACCTGTGAATAATTGTACCATGCATGTAACCAGTACCGGTAAAAAGACGCTCTTATGATATTCCCCAGTGAAACACAAAATAAAAAGTATTCTCAGCCAACGAGAAATATCAACAACTAAAAAAAACATAAATATGTATGTTTATTTTTGTTTATCGGCCTTTAAATTGTAAACTGATGTAATTTTTATTTGATAAGCTCGAGGCCCAGAGAAAACATAAAACTCAGGTTTTAGTTCAATAATTTTTAATGTCGATATTTCGACCTCAATCTGAGGTCATCTTCAGGAACTCTTCGTTGTGCCTGAAGTTCCTGAAGATGACCTCAGATTGAGGTCGAAATATCGACATTAAAAATTATCGAACTAAAACCTGTGTTTTATGTTTTCTCTGGGCCTCGAGCTTATCAAATACAAATTACATAAATATGTATGTAAATCTAATTTTGTGAATATGTAATATTAATTTTAATATAAACAACAAATTAACTCACACTTATGCAGTGTTAACATGTTTCACGCCCTATCTCAACTGAAAATATATTGAAAATATTTTGAGATAGGGCGTTCTTCAACCAAATTCTGAAATAGGGCGTTCTTGAAAAGTTTTCTGAGATAGGGCATTTTAAAACTTTGTGTTTGTCTTTATATTTTATAAATGAATTCAATTAATAAAGTGTCCCAGAAAAGAAAAAAATATGGTGTTTTCAATGGTGTTTTTTTTTTTTTAATATTTAAATATAAAGTGCAGGTTAGTATCGGAATTATGTCACTACAAAATTCGAAACACGAAATTCAGCGTAATAAAATTCTTTTTGCAGTAAACCAAATAAAAAGTTGGACGCGATATTTGAGCAACTATTGGCTTTTTTTAGTTTATTTAATATTTATTATTTTTTTATGAAGGTATGGCTGATTACTTAGCAAACACCATACAAATTAAAATTTGAGGTTTCGTTCAAAAATTATGAAAATTCTGCAAAATTTCACCAAATTTTTTTTAGCATTTTAATCAGCATCTTTAGAAAATATTTTGGTATGCAACTCAAATATGAAGTAACTAATCCTTACCGTTGATTTTTGGAAATTTTCTGTTGACGGCGTTAAGCATTTTTTTCTATATATAGTATGTTACAACAAAAAAATTTGTCAAAGATCAACGGTAAGTTAAAGCTACTTCATATTTCCACTTTTTTATACTAAACTTTAATGGCATACAAAACTACATACCAAAATTTTTTTTTAAAATGCTGATTAAAAATTTGGAAATCTTAATGCAATTTTGCAGGATTTCATAATAAGTCTCAAATGTGGATTTATATGGTGTTTGTTCAGTAATCAGCTATACTTTATTAACAGCAATGCATCGGAAACAGAAACCTTTCCAAGAAAGCAAAACAGTGACGAAGGGTGACGTTCGCCGGCTAAAAGTAGTTGTTGGAACAACCAATTACCGGTTTTATAAACTTGAATTAAGTTTGCAAGAAGTTATTTTTGCGAAAACCAGAATTTCCAGAAGGAAATGGAGACAGAGCAAGTAAGACAAAACAAGTAATTAAAAAATAAACAGCTTAGAACAACTATTACAAAAAAGAAATGACTGAAAAAGTTACACAGATTTTTTGAAGAGAATTGCAAAAAATATTATAATTTACTAAAACAAAATATGCGCCTATTGGTTGCATATACATATGTGCATTACACTGCATCACTCTCCATACAACAAAAAAATCGGTACAGTTTTTCCATTAGAATTCTAATATGTATTATATTTAAAGACTTGCACTAAAATATTTCGGAAAAATATTGAGATTTACGTGAACTGGACCGATTTGAAAATACCTCCGAAAATTGCGTATTTTATGATTAAAAATAGTTTTTTCTCAAAAATCACCTAAGATGACAAAACAGTTTAAGTTTAAAAATTTTTTTATAAAAATATTAAAAAAAAATTTAAACGGAATCAAATTTATGAGATTTTTGATGCTGTGATTTAAATTTTCTCAATGATTGGTTTAAGAAAAGCTTGAATAACTGGGCCAAAACTTTACCGATTTAGACTTATGAGGTCTCATTGGAAAAGTATTTTCTCACTCTTTTTATTTCTTTGCAAATAAACTCATTCAGAGTATGAAGGAGAAAGGTAAAATGAAAGAGTGTAATTCCATGATGAATTAGGATGTGCTGACATTTGAAAAAAAAAAATTGGGACGTGAATGAGTTTTTTGCAGAGAAATAAATAAGGTGGTAAAATACCTATCCACTGATACCTCATAAGTCATAAGTCTAATCTTTGAAAAAATTAAGAAATAGAAACTATTTTTATTCATAAAATTGGAGGTATTTTCAAATCGGTCCAGCTCAGATAAATCTTAGTATTTTTTCCAAAATATTTTGGTGTCAGTCTTCAAATATAATAAGTTTTGTAATCCTGGCGGAAAACCCCAATTTTTTTGGTGATGCTGTCTAATGTACATATCCACACACTGAAAATAAAAGTTTACTTTGGTAATTGTAAAAACACGGTGTAAGAATTTGTATAGGTTTCGCTAAGTATAAGGTTTTGAGATTACTGCAAATTATTCGGGAAGGACCCATAAACCGCGACTAAAAAAAAAAAAAAAACGAATGCATATCATACAGTTAATGCAAACTGCACATTTATCCCGGTTTACGCTGCTCTTCGCTGCTGGAGAGCTTCAACAAGCTAATTCGAAAAAGAATTTAAATGGATATATCTATCAAACTGATTAATTGAATTGGCGTTGTGAATCTTTAGGGGCGACGAGTAACGTAAGCCGCAGAAATAATGCAACTTTATATTAAATATCTTTAAAAAAACGCCTTCACGTTAACTAAACAGAATTTGCAAGATAAGTGAGAGAAACATACAGTTTTTCTGTTTAACTGTTACTTTCGATCTTTGTATTGTAAGAAATATAAGCCTGTAAACATATATTGATGTGCATACTACATATCAAATCAAAAAACAAAAAACAAAAACCTTCCCCCGACAGTCGGGTCTACGTAACCGGAACACCCCAGATTTATATCTGGACAAGGACTGTCACCCAAAAACTCTTTGGGGAACCTGTATGCTGTTACAACAACAACTTCAAAGCAAACACCCGTTTCAAATTTATATAAGAAATGCCTACAGGGCTGTGAAGATGGATTTTTTTTAAATATATGGATTTAGAGTTTTGGTGTAGGGAAGTATATCTGGGGCCTATTTCATAAAACGACAGTGATGATTTTTTAACGACAGGAATTTTCCATGTTGTCAGTGACAATTCGACAGTTTAATGGGTGATTTGTTTGATAAAAATAATTGTCACCACCTCATAAATTCCATTGAAAAAGTGACAAATTGTCATTGTCGGGGTTTAAAATTGTCGTTGACAAAATTGTCGCCAGTCATATGAAATTTATATGTAAATCATATGTAATAATAGCATTTGCATTACCTTAGTTTTAAGAAATATTAAAATTATTGAAAAGTAATGAAATGAGCGCAATTACCATATAAATAAATTTACAAAACCCTCCTGTGAAAGCTTTCCGACGGAGTTAATTGGTTTTGTCGCTATTGTTGCGACAATTTTGTCAGAGTGACAATTGTCAGCACAATTGTCGACAATATTCCATAATATCGCCGTCGTTTTCTAAAAATTTTCACAGTTGCCTACAAGCGCATATGAAACAGAAAAAATGTCGCCTACAATTCTGGCAGTGAAATTTTTTAGGTAAATCGACAATTGTCGCACCAGTCACTTTTATGAATTAGGCCCCTGGTAACCAAATAACAGAATATTAAAAAATAATATATTCTTGGGGTCGTCCGGTGCTGTACAGCAAGGCCAAGGTATACTGCGGTGTCTATAGTGTGTAGCTTTGCTGTACAACCTATTCCGTGCTTTACTTACCACTCTAGCATGCTGTACAGCACGTTGTATCGTGTGTTCTCCTCTATTGACACTATTCTTGTACATACATATACATATATGTATGCAAACTGGCACTTTCAAAATTCAATCAGGGTATTCATCGAAACGCGTGCCTGTAAACCACGTAAATCTCGTAAACTTGTTGCCTCGTAAGTTTAGATGGGAAGTCGTTAACATAAATTTCGTAAATTTGAGTAAACTCGAAATAAAAACATTTAAATCTAACTTCCCATAATTTTTACCGAAAACACTCAGCAATTGTAAAAAAGATGCGAGAATTTAAAAAATTATAATACCTTTTTGATTTCTACTTGATCTAAGTTTTATGTGGTGCGTTTATGTAACACTGTGGGTAAACTCTCAAATTTACGTTTTGCACGTTTACATGAATCCCCTAATTTATTTTAAAAGCGCCAAGAGGCACACGAAACATACATACATATGTATGTATAGATGTACATATATTTCTTATGATGAAAAGTATTTTTTTAATATGAAATTATATTAATTTTCAGTCTTCTGTTCAAAATATAAAAAGCAAACCGTGGACCAATGATATGTTTTTTCAACGTATTCAATTTTCACAAATGCTTTTAATCCTTCATTTAATTATTTTTATAGTAATTATATAATAATTAAGTATATTGCGAGTGTTTTAAATACGCGACACGACACGACGATAACCCGAACAAACGAACGGATGATTTTTAAATCGATCAAATAACGGATCGAAATAATAAATATACATATCTATATATAAAATTTTTTATGACAATATAAGGTATCAATAACCTACTAGAAAATGCACCTAACAAAAAAAGTACAGATAAGCTGTATAATATTTAAATTTAGTGCATATTGCTAAATAGTTTGTGCCTATTTAGGTTTCTTGTAAGAAGCAAATATATTATATAAAATATTAATTACACACACAATTTTTTACATTGAATTTTAATATTTATGATTACTTAGTACCTTTAGATACGATTCAATGCATCGATGGATCCAAGTGTCGTACCTAATATAATATTTTTTATTTAATGTGTGATAATATATGTTAGTATGTATTCATATGAAATTTATGAAATTTATTATGCTCATATTTTGTTTTGCAACGAAATTCTTTACCTTATAAAATTAGTTGATTAGAATGAGATTAATGTTTCTTTTGAAGCAATAACTTAATCAAATAATTGTAGCCTTTCTACTTTTTCTATTATTTTCTTCAATCCGAAACTTTTTCTTTCTTCCTCGTTCCTTTTTTGATTCGAAACGTAATTTATTGTTTTGAAATATTTTTTTGTGTTACGACTGCATGTTTAACAAGTTGCATTAAAGGGATTGCAACTGTCAAATATTTATCTATAGAGGAAAAGGACTTACATATTTCAATCAATCTATTGCTGATGCGTAACAAGGAAACACCGTTTAAATAGTTTTAAAGTTCATAGACCTTGCCTTTAAAACTACAACTCGACGATAGTGATTCCTTTGAATCTAAGTGTTTCGCCGATTGTCTCGTAACTTAAGTCCCTACCCTTTTGCCTTTTTGATTCTTTTTTGTCCCCCGTTCCATGGTGCTTTCTTTCCGTTTCTACCAGAATAGTAGCTTTAAGCTCACACTCATGTTTCAATTACCCCAGTGCGCAGAACTGATGCTTTAAATGTTGTACATAGCAACCAGACGTTCCGAAAGATTTTGTGGGAACTGATCGACGAAGCGACGCCAATTTTCTTCTCCTACCTGTGTTTTGAAGCCATGTAAAATCTAGAAAAAAAAAAACAAATAATTAAAAAAACGCAAGAGTAAAGTGGACTCCACATCACCGAACAACTAAATTTCTTGTGGTGTTATTTCCTTCCATTTAGGTAAAATACTTGTGCAAAATTATCGTGCGAGAAAACGACATTCATAAAACTATGGAAAATCGATAGTCGACTAATAGTCGTTTATCTACTACAAGTCCACACTCGCAACAGAGGTGATAATTTTTTTATATATATAATATTCATTTTAAATATGAACCGAATCGGATCATAAATACGGGGTTTCTAAATATCTCTGCCTCTGCGCCACCTATCGGGTGAAGTTATTCCTTTTCATGTAAATAATATACAATTCAAATATGAACCATATCGAGCCATGAGTTTTCAAATATATCTGCATTCATCTTTCATATTGCATTGTCATCTGATTCTGAGCTAAGTTTAAAGTTTCAAGTCTCTGGCTCATCGGGAGGTTGGTTTATCCTAGAGTACTAGTGCTGAGCATATTGCCGCCCAGGGCAAAAAAGAATGTATGTTAGTTTTTAAACGATGCATTTGTAAAAGTTAAGCTTTGATTTCTAAAACTGTATAACTTCAATAAATTCGTCGCTTGAACAAATGATTGTCGTATGTTACATTTGACGACTTTTGGGAAATCGAGATTGAAGTTTAAAGTCTGTTTTCTTCAAAACGTTACGGTAGATTTCTTTGAAAATTGTATATTTTGTTTCTAGCTTAAGGAAATATGGGAATTAATTATTAAAAAAAAATAAAAAAATACATAAAATCTGCAACATTTATTGCTAATTTCTTTTATTCACAATTTGTCGTATGTTATAGTTGACAACATGGTTGTGCTCAATTTATACACATGCGACAAATTAGCAAAATTTAACACAAATCATATGGAAAAAAAACTTTAATTTCAGTTTTATTTGAACATCAAAATATATTAAAGTAAACATAAGACAAATCATTTTTAAGCATTTAGTTAACAACATTCCTTTAAAAATATATTATAGTAATCGGTTAACGTGGTCCAAAGTTATGCGGTAACAAAGGCCCCTATTATGAGTGTCATTCGATCCTCGACTGTGGTCAAAAGTGCTGATCGAACGCTATTGTGAATTTCACTCGTTTAGGTTGTTCACTAGAGTATATTTTTAACCGCTGAGAAGCTTTGTTTACAAATCGAGCAAACTAAATAGTTTATACATATGTACATATGTAAATTAGTGCAAATTAAAATGAAATAAAAAGGAAAGCGAGTTCTGGTTGAACGATTCGTCAGAGAATGAGAGCTTAGAAAACTGGCCAGGAGCAGAAAACGTTTAAGAGAGTTTAAGTGCAGTCTTTCGAATTTAAACAGCTCTATGATTTTTTCTTTCATAAGTGAAATCAGACTTTCGAGCTTGTATTTAGTATTCACGGCGCATAGTGGGGTTGCTGTGGACAAATCAATTTTGAGAGTTAAATAAAAGTTAATTAAATTTCGCGTCGATCTATCCGTGGCGATTTTGTAAAAAGAAGCTGTTTAAAGAAATAAATTTTCACGTTTTTTTTACAGGATCTTAATAGAAGAAGAATAATTTTAATATTTCAAGGGGCGTGGCACCTCCCATATAAACCAAAGTTTTCACACAACATATCTCTGGGAGTATTCATCGTAGAGTGCTGCAAATTAGTACAGAGATATATAATAACAACGCCAAACTTATGGAAAAAAATGGGAGTTATTGAAAAAGAGGGCGTGAAGTTACGTACAAATTTTAATGTGAGATATTCAGTTTGTATGGGAGGTGCCACGCCCCCTTGAAATATTAAAATTATTTTTCTTCTATTATCATCTGCTGCTCTCGAGTTTTTCGATTAGAAAAAAGCGAAAAAAACCGCTTTCAAAATATATATTAGTATAGATAACGAATGAAATACATTTCTCAATTAAATGTATTATGAAAAAATGTATATGAATATTTTTTTAAAGAACAGACTCTCGAAGGTTACTCCGAGTATTTTGGGGTTATTCACCGTCGTGCATTCGTATCATCGACGTGAATTCCCAGCGGTAGCCTGACCTCCTTCGTCCAGGTCGTGAACAAGGTCGCTGAGGATTTCGTAGGGGAGAGGGTTAGGCTCCTTGCAGTGAAGAAGGGAGAAAGCTCGGAGTGATACCCGTGTGAGTGATACTATCGAACACAAGTCATCAATTCCATTCCCAGTCGCCATGATCGAGCAATCATCGGCGTAAGAGACAATAGAGACTTCCTCTGGTGGTTGAGGGAGCTTTGAAATGTAAAAGTTAAACAGTAGCAGTAAGTTTGCTCGATTTGTCTCTTAAACATTACCAACGATTGACGACCACTCAGATAATTCGCCGACCACCGTTTGAGCCTCTGTGGCAGAGAGGAAGCCTCTATATCTTCTAGTAGCGGGGAGTGGCTGACGGTGTGAAACGCCTTTGACAGATCCAACGCTACTATAATAGTTCTCTCACAGGGACGGATGCGGTTAAGGCCACGTGTTATCTGAGTGTTTATGGCTTTAAGTGCTGTTGTTGTACTGTGCACTTTACGGAAACCATGCTGATGCTTCGCTGGGGTCAGGTGGTTCGTGAAATACGGGAGTAGCAAGGCCTCTAATGTCTTCGCTACCGGGGAAGGGTGTTGTTAGCCGATAAGAGTCACCTTTGTTGGCTGGTTTCCCCGGTTTAAACAGTGGGACCACTCTCCCCACCTTCCAGATGTCTCGGATGATGAGAGGGGCCATTGGCATGTTGAGGACCTCCGTTAGGTACGCTAGTCCCGCAGGACCCAAAGTTTTCAGCAGCAGCATGCATATTCCGTCGGGACCCATGGCTTTGGAGACTTTCGCCTTCCCGATGGCCACCAGAACTTCACCGATAGTGAAAGCAAGGAGGGCACAAGTTGTTGGCATTTTGTGCAGCCTTCTGGTTACTCGACGTTTGGCTTTGTCCGCCGGAAGATGCAGTATGAACTGCCGGCTAAATTAGCTCGCGCATCGCTCCGGATTCGAAGAAGCACGGTCGCCGAAAGAAATTTCGACCCTGTCGTCGTGCTTCGTCGGATTGGACAGTGACCTCACGGTTGACCAAAGCTTACTCACACCAGAAGCGAAGTTACAAGTCTTCAGATGTTCTTCCCACTTTTTCCGCTTATGTACGTTCACAAGCTGCCGAATCTTCGCATTGAGATCCCTGGTACTGGGATTTTCGGGATCGGCCTGACGAAGGTTGTCACGCTCATCGACTAGGACAGCCGCTTCAGCAGGAAAGTTTGGACGAGGGTCCGTAATACATCCTGCCGGTACGAAGCGAGCTGCGGCAGCAGTGACAACCCTGCGGAACTTACGTTCACCAAGGTGGACGTCGGTTGGTGTAGCGAGCGCAGGAAGGTGCTCTCAGTAAATTTCGCGAAGCCTTTCCAATCAGTTTCTTTTTGGAGCGCTAAGCCACCACCATTATCTCGCTCGCGATCTCGACGGTGCACGCTGTATCCGGCACAATTCAACAATTGAATTGCTGTGCAACTTCGTCTAATGGAACGCAGCTATCAATATACCATGCCATCACATAAAGACGGTTATCTCCTCGATCTTGCTCTGGAGTCCGTTACAGTTAAATTGAAGGAACTTCATGTGGTTCGGGAGACGTGTTGTTATGCGGGGTGTGAGAGGCATTGCCGTCATTGGCTGTGTGTTCTGCTGTGGAAGTTGCCGCTCTATGGTTGTAGTGGGTGGCGTCACAATTGGCGTTTGCGACCGAGCGGTGCAACACGGGCCCTCGAAGTTCCTCGTCTAATCCCGCGTGGTGCCTTTCGAATATCGTACATTTTTATCCACTGCTTTATATAAACGCGCAAAAAAGAATCTTTGTTGCCCCTTATCGAGAAACTTGGGTACGGTTTAGTTATTCGTACAATGATTTTGGGTTCTTGTATCCAAACGCATTACCCGAATCTAAAAACTTTAACATACACGTGTAGTCAAAGGATTAAACTTTAATTTAAAACGAAAGTTCCGAGCTCTATTTGTCAATGTTATTGTGGCTTGTTAACATTTTTTTTATTTTTATTAGTTTATTAATAAATTCGGTTTGAACCATGCATTTTTTTTTGTAAACTTTGATGTTGGTTCTGCGCAAAGATACAGTAGTTGGTGTAGTCGGAGTTATATATATGCACAATAAATGTTGTATACCTTTCACAGTGGAAGAGGGGCTTCCGCCCTCTCCTCCCGCAACAAAAAAAATGAGAATTCTCATTAGTAAGGATTGTAATCCCTAAGCGTGGCCGAAGGAAGAAGCAAGCGCGACCGGGTGTTGGACCTAACAAAATGCATATTTTCAATAGCTTGGAAGAAGCTTTTATTGCATTAACCAGTTCTTCAAGCATAGGAGTAGTTCTGGCTTGAGGTTCAACAATTCAACCAGAATCTGACATAGATGTGTCCATGGTTACTGTGCCCCACAGCTCCGCATCTTTGTGAATCTATTGACATAGCGCCCTCTTACTCTGCTGCTATAATTGCAAATGCATCAGAATCCATAATTTTCCTCCTGGGTAAAAGATTGTTGTAAACGCAATTTTGACGATTTTTAGTTCTAGATGCAGTTATATATTTTAAAATAAGGTTTTTCGATTGGTGTTTTTAGTTTTTAGATATCTCCTCTAGTTTCCGAGATATTGACTACAACTTTTTCCATAAATTAGTAAAAATTTAGTTAGTGGTGCAGTCATATATATTAAACTAATCAATATCTTAAAAATGGCGTTGTCCATTTTTGGATATGTTTTTTATTTTCCGAGATATTAAGAAAAAGTGTCGTTAATTTAGTAGAAATTTTGATCACATTTCGGCATATTTCCTACAAAGTGGCTGCCAAATTGTGGACAAATGACGCTTACGACAAAATTTTACTAAATAAAATCCTTCATAAACTCAAAACTAATTAACAATAAACATTAAAAATTAAATAATTTAAGAATTTTGTGAACTAGCAACATTTTCAGAGGCTTTGGAGAAAATCTACCTTCGCGTTTTTGAGAAATTGCATTCCAAACTTCAATCGCGATTTCCCACAGCCTGCCGAAATTAACATACGACAATCTTTTACCCAGGCGACGATATGTAAAATTAATCAATTTTACAATAAACAAGCTAATGATGAGTTTTTTTTATTTCCTTTCCACTTTGTTTTCCTTCATACAGCTGTCTTCGAAAAACAACTGATAGCTGGCAATGCTGCACATTTTTCCGCAAGGGTTGCAACATGTCGATTTTGCATTTTTCGTAACGTAGCTATGAATTACGAATTATGAAAATTCGGATTCTAGAATGAGGGTGTCAATTTGTATGAAAAAATTTCGTATGTGCCAAACGTTTCAATTATACGACAAAATGCGACTAAAACGCTTGTGACTTGGCACATATGATAAAATTATACCAAACATCTCGAAATCCAAAGGAGATATCAAAACACTGATAAAGCCATTTGAAAGATCTCGATGAGTTTAGCGTAACTTATTAACTCAATTTAGTCCAATTTTCGCATACGACAATCATTGCTCAGGCGACGAAATGTTAATTTTACCCTTAGTTTATGTTACATTCAGGCTTTACAAAATACATAATTTAAAATTCTCTTTACTATTAATTGCAAAGCAAAAGCTTTTTAAATATGGCCCCTTCACGGATGGGCGCGACTAAAAATTGATTACCCACAGGCAAAATTTAACAAAAGCTTACAAAAATACAAGAATTTTTCGTTGTGTTAATGCCTATAATAACACTTACCTTCTGAATCATTTGATGCAAATCTTGTGGCGGGTTAACCCACGAAGCCACAGCATCGCAGAAGAATATGAAGTCGGGCACGACGCCACCTGGATTTACGGTAATCATGTGACACATCCCACGGAAAGCCGAATCCTTTTCGTCATTATCCCTTATATGGCGCAGAGATGTACACCTACATCAATGAAAACAGTGAGTATGATTTACTTTAGTTAATATGTCTATGTTACTCGAGTTATGAACAAAACTTCTATCGGCGGAGCCATAATTTAATTATTTTACATAAAATTCAAACGAAAGACACTGTTTTATTTGCAAATTATAAACAGTACGCAAATTAATTTGTTACATTACATGAAAACTTATATGTGTTAATGCAAGATGGGGATTGTTTCATTGACTTAAGAAAAAAATTATTTTTAGTGGAAAGGATAGGAAAATCTTTGTATTGGTGAGGTGAAGTTAGAGGGCTGTTGTAGTTTGAAAATAGTTAACATATAGAAATCATATATAAAGTGTTACACACCACTGTCGTACAAATTCTGGCAAATAAGGAGCCACTTCAACTGGGCACACATAACCTAGACGACCGATTGTTATTGCTAAAAAACAGAAAAAAAACAGAAATAAATGAAAATGAAAAATTATATGCGATTCACAATAATACAAATAAGTTGCATAAATATTTTAATAAATTCAATGGTTAATCAATAATATGAGTATGGAAATTGTTATTCAACTGAAACCATCAATTCTTAATGTATGCAATGAATGCTACCTTACATACATATGTATATACATTTCAGAAGACAACTGCATTTTCCAAGTATTACAACACAATGAACTAAACAATGAAGGAAATTATATCATATGGCACATGTTTTAGGTATTTAATATTATGCAATCAAGTGCAATTGAAATACAGCCAAAAATCAATTCGTTAGACTAAAAAATTATGCAAAGCAATACACTTTGTTAAAGCTTATAGTTCTTTAAATTGATTATATTTAGCAAAAAAAACTAAGGTATCAAACTAAAGTGCATTATATTAGCCGACCCTTTTATATTTCATGTTAACTCTTATACACAATGCAATGGTTGGTTAATCAATTACCTATTGGTTACGCTTATGTAGATGTATTAAAGGAATGGCCAATATAAAGGAGACTTTTTTGAAGTTAACCCAAAAAAAAAAATTTTTCTTTACAAAGAATTTCTCAATCGCCAATTTAAAGTTGTTTAAGTTTTAATCCTCTTCAATTTGGTAAAGTGTACATAGCAATAAGAACTTTGGTTTAATTAATTTTAAAATCCAAGAATATGCGACTATTTGAAGAACTTTTTTTGTGACCTCAACAGATTCAAAAATTGTCATTAGCTCGAGAAAGCTACAAACTAAAAAAGATTAACTGTACATATAAATATACATACATTTAAGATTTAAAATAGTGCAACTATATCGAATTAATTTTTCAAGAACGCAGTGCTTTTTGTTTGTATATGAACATGAAAAAGGCATGCACTCTTAAATAAAATTAGAGCCGATAGTTACAGTTGAATTAAATAAATTACAAAATATATATTCTATTAAACGTGTATATCATGTACACACCTGTATTCTCCAGAAGCGTTTTAGGTGTATTCGGTCTGTTAATAATAACGAACAGTTCATTGAGTACGAGATGTATGTACTGCCGAGTTTCTTCACCTAAAAGTTTGTACAATTATTGAGACACAGTGTCAATAAATATATTTTATAGGTTATTTACCTAGTTTCATGCAAATTTCGCCAATGGCCCATGTAGCATTGTTGCATACGGAAATGTAATCAGGATTAAGGTTTTGGCCCAAAATCGGGAAGAACTCCGACATGAATGGATGTACATGTTGAAAACAGGCTTTAGTCAAGTCTCCTAACAATGCGAATGACGACTGCCGCACCTGGGAACGCGAATAAAATTGTTGTAAAATGTACGTAAGAGTATAATTAAAGAGCACTTACTTCGGGGAGTACATCCTGCATGCATTGATATAGTAACTGCATAATATTACTGTTGGCTACTAATGATTCAATGTGTCCATCCAAACCTTCGGCCAATCCTGACAACAAGTCTAATGCAACAATCATCCGCTCTTTATCGGGATGCTCGAATCCAGGATTAGATTTGCATGCCTTAAAATGTATATTTGTTGAGCATTTCAAATTTGAATGCTGAGCCTTTGTATAAATACTTACCATATCTTGGTTTAGTGTCTGTTCAATTAGTGATATGCATCGCTGGTAAACTGGATCACAATACGGTAGAAATCCAGATTGTAAAGCTGTTGCAATGCTTGATAAGCACTCTAAGAGAGGAAATAAGTCCTTATCGTCGTCCTTTAGTAAGTTCCACTTCTCTATTAGTGGGGGCATTAATATATCAATGTATTGTGGTTTGTTGAGATGGTGGCCCACAGAATCAGCTAATGTTCCAACTGCGTCGTACAGTATAAGCAAGTTTTTATGTTGATACTTGGAAAAGGCGAATACAAGAGTTTTCAGTATATATTCTAAATATGGCACCAACTCAGTGCAGGCCTCCTCTTCCAAAGTAGCGAAGGCAGAGCAAGCTGCCTCTTGTACTCGTTTATTAGAATCCAAAATACGCTTAAGCAATTCCTCCATTAGTGGCTTCAAATATTGATCATGTGGCTGGTTAACCACCCAGTTAGCATAACGCGACAAAGTCCAGCAAGTTATCGAGCGTACTAGTGCCTTCTTGTCCGACAAACAACTTATCAGGTAGGGAATCAGTTCCGGTAGATGTGGAATCATACCCTGCATACAGCCTTCGGCAATAGCACCCAATGCCAAGACTCCACTCTCTTTGATAACCCATTCCTGATGAAACAAAGTGTCCTTGAGGATCGGCAAGACTATAGGTAGACACTCTTCACGGAAGACATTTGCTAAAACGTCCAGTGCTGCTGCACTACATTTGCGGAGATTCCATTCAGATAGGGAACTATCATCATCAAGCACATCATCAAAATCATCATCCTCATCATCCACGCCCGTTTCACCAGACTTGATGGTGTGTGTGCGTGATTTATGAAATCGCGGGCGTATATCCTCCTCGCGATCTGGCACCATATCGTCCTCTTCAACATTGCCTTTAAGCAAGATAATATCTATTTCAGAGTAACGCATTCCGCGCACTAATATAGGAGCCAACTGCACTAAATAGGGCGCCAAAACTTCTTTGCAAATACTTTGTTCAGCGAGAGATAGCCAGAATTCAGAGGCTTCCAAAGCAACTCCTTCATCCGGATCTTGAGTACGTATTAACATATACTATACAATAAAAATAAATCAATAAGTTTGTACAGTAATATTTGACATGACAGCAAAAAATGTGAAAGAAAATTGTATAACAAGTAATTTATTTATTATCTTACCTCAATAATTTGTGACATATGCGGTAATAAACGATCCATACGAACTTCCAACAACATTACCAACCCATGGCAAACATTCTTTCTGACCTCATGATCATCGTCGGACGACAAGTTAAATAAACTTTCGATAAATGTGTCAATATGAAGCATCAACGCCTGCGATCGATTTACAATAAATTGATTGATGCAAGCTATAGCATGAGAACGTATTTTTGGGCTATTGTGGCTAAAGTATTGCAAAAATTTGGGAATCATCACGTTAAGTGGCCGATTGAGTACTCCAGAATCAAGAATCTCAGCTGAATCTTCACATATCTTTTGTAAAGCACTGAACGCTCCCTCACAGACATTATAGTCCTGCGAATCCAGCATATCGCACAGTGAAGGGAGTAATTGCGGCCAATTTTGCAAACCACCGTTACTAGCAATAGTCGTTATAAGTATACCAACAGTGGCTCTGATCAATGGCGAAGGATCTCCAATTGCTTGCAAACATTCGTGTTTGATATATTCAATAATCTCCGGCTGTAGATTGTTTCCATGAATTCGTATGTTATTTTTCAAAATTAGACCGCTGAGAGAGCGTGTTGGTTCATCTTCTGTTTTTAGTTTCGTCAGTACATAAATGAGATAATTATTGAAATCGGGATATTGATTCAGTTCCTCCAGTTTCTGTAAACGGAGGGCAATTTGATGAGATTTACTTGCATATAAATATTGATTTTTTTTTCAGATTTGGTCAATTGTTGACGACTTAGGTTTAGTTGAACTTTATAAGCACTTATTTAAGTTCATCTAATTTTTCTGAGTAAATACTTATTATCATTAGCCTTTACCACTTACCAGTTGAACAGCCATTTGCGTTGCTGTATCCGGTGACTGAGACTGCTTGAGGATTGTAATTATTTGCTGTAAACCTTCGGCTTGCGGTTCCCACGTCATCTTGTCTTGATTTTATTTTATAATCGGGGGTGTATTACCTGCAAATATTTCACGTTTAGGTTTAGATGTGAGCAAAAATTGAAGGTCTACAAAAGGGTGCGCGCTATGTCATGCGCGCATAAAGTGCAGAGCTGGGTGCCACTTCTTGCATGTACGATTTAACAAAAAAAAAGTTATGTACATAAAAGTGATGTCTATACTCTTACTAACGTGTTAACTAGTGTTTTCAACGATTTAATGCTAATATAAAATAATTTCATTTCTAGATGGCATTCTAAATGCCATCCACCGATTTTCCAGATTTTCACACGCTGTTTTGGATGACTAGCAAAAGATCGGCCATTTAATTAATCCGAGCAAACTTACCTTGGATAAGCGCACTAAAAATTGATTACACTTGTCTTTAATTTGATCACTTTTAATCTGTATATGATTATTTATCGCAATTAAAATGTTCTTTCACTACCTTCTCCTTTTTTCTTCTTGTCTAGTATAATTTTTTCATGGAACAAAAAAATTAAAATGAAGTTTCGACTTTCGATGCCTGGTTCGTGATCTCTTTCTAACACCTTCCTGCACAAACGGGTGTGGGAATGAGTCGGCGTGAGGGTGTGCAAATGTACTAGAGCTGCCAACATTCCCGTTACAGGTATTGACAACTAGCTCTAATCCAATACTCCACGAACTTAGACTGTGTTTATAAACGGAAACTTTTGTCGACGCGATTTTTCACAATCCCTTTTGGTGTGCGCGTTTCATTTACACACGGCGATTTTTGTGTATGCAATTGTTGTTGTCCGCTGTGAACCGCTAACTCAATTTACACAGACGAACGAGAGCACAAAGCTTGTTGCCTGAGGACGAGCAGCTCGGTGCCGCTCTCCTTTCCTCGTCACGCTTGCTCCTACAAACGTCGAGTTGCGGCAACAAAAATCGCGGTGTATAAATGAGCTCTTACAGGTTTTAACACGAACTTGCAGTAACCCAATAAACACTAAAAAAATATTTCTCCAACCTTGGAGAAATTCATAGTTCTCAAGTTGATATCTAACATCATTCTCCAACTCATCTCTAACAAACGCCCAGATAGAGAAACTAATTTTATTAATCATCAAGTGATTAATTATTATCAAGTGAAAAACTAAAGCCATATAAAGAGGAAAATTACCAACAAAAAGTAAATAATCTTCAAAATATCCTGAAATAATCTTGAAAGAAAATAAAACGCCAAGTGAATCAAGTGGCAAAATTACTGTCGGACTGTGTACTGTGAAGTGAATTATTGTAATACGATTTTGCTTAACTACATAATACAAAAGAAGTAATAAAATGAAAAATTAATATTCAAATTCATCTTTGTATGTCGTTTCAATCAAAGAGGTATAAGGTATTTTACTATTTCAATGATATATTTGAGACCAATTGGAGAATTACATTGGACTTCAAGTTGAGAACTAGCATTTGTTGAGAACGCTATGATCCTCCACTTGAGGTACTGTTGAGAAACAACGTCAGAGATTTGAGAAATACCTTAGTTCTCAGCTTAACCTCAAGTTGAGCTAAAACTAAATGTTTATTGGGAAGTTACAGAAAAAATGATCCCGTACTCCAAATTCCGGGTTGGGTTCAGAAAAGTATCTGTTTGTTCGAGGCTGGTACAAAAAAATTAAGCCGGATTGGCACCACCAACCTTTATAGCTTGAAAGACCAAATTCCAAGGAGTTCAATGGTATGCTTTTCTTTCTCCTCCGACTACGGGGCTTCTCGGGCGAGCCTATTCAAAATCGGGAAAAAATCGTTGCTTTTGCTCACAAAATGCCACAACTGTTCAAAACACACCAAATAAATAGTGCTTATTTGCTCGGATTTAGTTACTCATTAAACGTAGATGCAATATAGCACTTTGACACAAGATCAAGCGCTAATGAAAGAAAGAAAAAAGTGATTTTCTAGCTGTCGAAATCTCGCCGCCATCTTTTTTGTAAGAAGTCAACAACGAAGAAAACCGCGTAATTGTTGAACGCATGAATAATCATTTATATTAATCAAATTCTTCTATAAACCATGTCGTTGTGTTAAATTATTCTTTACCTTATGTGTTCACGCGTTGTCACAAGCGAATATGAAGAAATTTCCAGTAAAAATCCACCACCAAACGAACAAACGTAAACAAACGGCTAATGTCAAAATCGCCCAACTTTATTCCCAAATGCGATTATAACGGGCTACCGGTTTGCTGGCGTGATCTTGTATTTTAGGTTCATGTCGTAGTAATTGCTACTCCACCAAAGGGCCCTGTCGGTGGGGTGCAATAACACCATACGCAATAAGGCCATAATGGCTTTATTTCGCTTTGCGATTGGCGCGAGTGCAGTGCAGCGAGACGCGGGGGTCATGAGCGCAGCGCGACCGGGCGCGGTGCGCGGAGCCAGCAAATGTGCACCCGCAAGGTTATGCACTCGCAAAATTAAAACTTACCTAAGAACAATATCCAATAAATCCGGAATTATTAAATAATTATTTATTTCATTTTATTAGTAATAATTTGTATCAATTTAAATAATTCAGTATTAATTTCAAATATTTTTCACTTTTGCCTCAATTTAATTCAGTATCAACAACTGGTGAGAGCCTTTACACACACATTTGGTACGTTAGGTAGGTAGGTAGAAGTGGCTGCCACCCTAGAGGCACACTTAGGCCATAGATAGAAGGCCCATTGTATTACCACAGTTGACACCGTTCAATTATCCTCCCCATTGAACCACTTCGTGTCGCTGATGAATCTCATCAGGCACCTCGCATCGGTATTTGAAACCTTCCTAAGGTCGGTCAGGAATGGTGAACCCAGATGACGCAGACTGCTTCTGCAACATCTACGAAAAGGCACCCCTTTCTGCATGGCACGCCTTTCTGCATGCCATCATGCATCAAGCAGGGCCCGGTTAGGGCCCCAACGTCGTTAGATATGTCCTCCCTTCTAAGAGAGTAAACGCCTCCGGTCCCATTTAGGCCAAGTCTGCCTGGAAATTCGACAAGTCGTACTTTGACTCCATCTTTCTTCAGCTTGTTTATAAACTAATTCACTAATTAGCAGTTTGCAAGTGGCAAAAGGCATACCAATGCGTTCTTTACTAGGAAGAATCTCCCCGGTCGTGCCTTGCCTTGCAAGTTCATCTGCCATGCAGTTTCCCTCTATGTCCCTATGAACAGGGACCCAAGTGAGGTGAAGTCTGTTCTGCTTGGCTATCTCCTGTAGAGATAGGCGGCAGTGCAGCGCAATCTTTGAGTGAAACGTGAAGGAGCTCAGAGCTTTGATTGCAGCCTGGCTATCACTTAATGAAGATGTGCCTTCCCATCATTTCGGTTCCAAGCTTCTCAACAGCATATCAAATTCAAAAATTTTGTACGCCCAAGTATGATAGACATTTTATTTTATTATATAAATATATGTATATTGTTTATAAATGAATTATATTTTTTTAAATCATATGATATCGATTCTTTCTTAAACATCGAACATTCCTACTTTCAACTTCTCATTCAACTTCGCATTCCACTTTTGTTGCCTGTAAAATCGCCTCGTGCGAATGCCCTAATAGTGAAAAAGTTGCCATCCTAGGGCTTTCGCTCGAGGCGATTTTTCAGGCAAATTCTAGTTGAAAGAAAAAATCGCTTCTTCCGAACGGCTTTTCAAATAATCGCTTTCAACAAAGTTGGTCGCCAGCCAACTTTGAGCTCGTTCAACTTTATTTTCCTTGCAACCCTGTGTTTGTTTACATTCTGTATACATACTTTTTTTCTTTTTTACTTTTATTTTATCTTTCAGCTTCGCTAAAAGCACTTGTACCAATGCTTGGCTTACAAAATTTACGCCAATTGATACAATTTTGCGATTTAAATTCATTTTCAATAATGTAAATAAAATTTCGTGTTGAATCGAAAATCGCCTCGTCTGAATAGGGATGGCTACTTTTTCACTTTCAACTTCTCATTCAACTTCGCGTTCAACTTTTGTTGCCTGTAAAATCGCCTCGTGCGAATGCCCTATCCCTATTCAGACTAGGCGATTTTCGATTCAACACGAATTGTTATTTACATTATTGAAAATGAATTTAAATTGCAAAATTTTATCAATTGGCGTAAATTTGGTAAGCCAAGCGTTGGTAGAAGTGCTTTTAGCGAAGCTGAAAGATAAAATAAGGGCCTGTGCCAATTGATAGAAAAGTTCTATGGTGGAAAAACTTTTTACTATGGTGAGAAAATTTTACATTTCTGCTGTGCCAATTCGTAACTTTTTACTGCTGGAAATTTTTGACAGTTGCTTTGATGCACAAGAAGACTATCGAGTTTGCTATTTATAAAATGCAGCAATTATATAGAAAATATTTGCCTTTGATGATTTCAATTCTTCTGGAACTAAAATCCATGCATTTGTTAGACCTTTTAGCAGTAATATTAGAAATAAAAACACGTCAAAACTGTCTGGTAAGTGTGTTCACAAAAATGTTTAAAACCGTGTACAATTGTTTCCAATAAAAACATATGTCGTTTTAGGGTATTATGTAAATGCAACAAGACGTTTATTCCAAAATACTAAGCAGCATTATGAACGGCGATAACAAGACTACAAAAATGTATCTTAGGTTGTTCTCTGCTTCGTTTCGAAAAATTGTAACTCACATTCCCAAAAAGCGCCACGGATGGTCAGTGGAGTACGAAGTCATTTGCTTAATAAAGTCTTCAAATTATTTATATTGTTCTTAAGCTCGTCGGCGATTTAAAGCATCCGTTGTTGGTTACCCGAGCAACCGAGGCAATCGGAGATCGTCGTGTCACACGTACTTGTTGTCGGCTCGTGTTGATGGAAAATCAAAAATTTTTGATTTTCCATCAACGCGACCGCTTGACAAGCGGTCTGTTTGATAGTGGCGCAAAGCGTTGTCAAGCATTAGTGTGTTAGTTTGTTGTGATATGTAAAATGAGCAAGTTCGCGGAAGATAAAGATTTTACGTTTGCGTTTGCGGTTGATGTTTTGTATATAAACTTTTCATCCACAACTTTTTCTTTTTAGTCTTTCTTTTTTTTTTTCTTTTTTTCTAATAAAACTACTGCAGTGGCAAGTAGCAAAAAATCGTCATCCGATGAAGACATGTTTACGTCCGCCCACTACGAAATTTTATTGCAAATGGTGTTGACGCTTTATGCTTGAGTGTCGCCGGGCAAGCTTCAAGCACCCGACATTCAACCCGACACTCACACATGTACTCGTTGCCAACAACGGATGCTTGAAATCGCCGACGAGCTTTACTCACTTCCAGCCTTCGTTGCTGTTGGCGTTCTTTGAACTGAACCAAACATCCTTGTCAATGCGCTTTTCCAGAAGGATTCTGCGTTCTGAACTGCTCCCTGTAAAATAGTATTTTTAATTAAAAAATACATAACGCCTTTTCATATGTAAATCTGAAATTAAATCTTACAAGTTATATAGCTTTTCTTTATTTTTTTTGCCGGCGGGACCATGTTCTTTTATTTCCACTAGCTTTTGCTTTCTTTAATTTATGTGTTTACGTGCGTTGTTCGTTCTTCTTCTTGATAATGCCCTC
Organism: Rhagoletis pomonella; assembly: GCF_013731165.1. Lineage (NCBI taxonomy): Eukaryota > Metazoa > Arthropoda > Insecta > Diptera > Tephritidae > Rhagoletis > Rhagoletis pomonella. The sequence continues at coordinate 86,103 of NW_023458919.1, forward strand.
AGGCCCTGAAAGCGAAAAAGAAAAAAGTATGTATACAGAATGTAAAAAAAAACAGGGTTGCAAGGAAAAAAAGTTGACTGGCGACCAATTTTGTTGAAAGCGATTAGTTTAAAGGCCGTTCGGTCGAGGCGATTTTTGCTTTCAATTAAAAGTTGCCTGAAAAATCGGCTCGTGCGAAAGCCCTATATCATGCATTGCGTGTGTGTAGCCAACATATCCATAGCATCGAAAAGTTCTGTGTTATCGATGACACTTGCAGATGCCGGTAATTTATCTGAGATCGCTATAGATTTCAAGGCTTTTGTTGGGTTTTGATAAAACAGGTTCATGCAGTTTTGTTAAGTTCTTTTATTTAAGATTTGTAAAAAAATATGTCCGACGATGAGGATCTTCAATATGTTAAAAGGCAACGAACAATACATTATGGTTCTCTGGAAGAAGTCGAGAGAAAACGTCAAGCTGGGGCTCCTATTGCGGGTGGTAGCTCTACGGCAATTTCATCTACATCAATTTCTGGTGGGGTAACGAATCAACTTGAGGACATCGACTCTGACGAAGATTATGAGGAAGTAAAGAAACCATCGGCGTCTCTGTTGCCGCCTACTTCAGGGGCTTTGGCTAACAAGATCGATGATGACTACTTTGACTTGGAAACTGAAGTAGCCAAGGACAAGGAAGCTCTACTCAAAGAATTTGAACGTAAAAAACGTGCACGCCAAATAAACGTTTCCACAGACGATGCTGAGATAAAAGCCAATTTGCGGCAGCTTAATGAACCAATATGTTATTTTGGTGAAGGGCCAGCAGAAAGACGGCGGCGGTTAAAGGAATTATTGGCCAGCTTGGGAGAGAACGCAATAAAGCAAAAACAGACAGAAGAAGAGGAGCGAAAACAACTTCAAAAAGAACAGGAAACAACATGGTATCACGAAGGACCAGAAGCTTTGCGTATAGCAAGAATTTGGATTGCTGACTACTCATTGCCACGTGCAAAAGAACGATTAGAACATGCCCGCTCCCAATTGGATATACCAAGCGCGACTCGTGCTGGGCGTATGGTTGAACTTCAAAAGCGTTTACATTCTTTAGCACCACAGTGCAGTCAAGTGGGAGATACGCGCCCAGTTAGTGGAGTAGCTTTTAGCGAAGATTCGATGTTACTACTGACGTCGTCATGGTCAGGGTTGTGTAAAGTGTGGACAGTGCCCGATTGCAAGCTATTGTTAACACTTCGCGGCCATGCTAGCTATGTAGGAGGCGTTGCATTTCGATCAGGTGTATCACAAGAGGATGGAAATGTTGTGGCAATGGCTTCTGGAGGACATGATGGAGCAGTTAAGTTATGGGGATTTAATTCTGAGGAATCACTCGCAGATATAACGGGTCATATGCCACACCGAGTTTCTAAAGTTGGATTTCACCCGTCTGGTCGATTTCTGGCAACTGCATGCTACGATTCCTCATGGCGACTGTGGGATTTAGAACAGAAAACAGAAGTTTTGCATCAAGAAGGCCATGCTAAAGCGGTTCATAGCCTAAGCTTCCAAACAGACGGTAGTGTTATAGTAACCGGCGGATTGGATGCGTTCGGGCGTGTGTGGGACCTAAGAACAGGTATAACGAATTTAGTTTGATGTCATAGTGTATACTAGGTATGTTTCGAATATTTTCATTCGCATTCGTTTATGCGAATCATTTGCATAATTTTTTACTTTTTCATCGACATTCCACCTAGCCAAGATGGTTATAATAATTGGCTTTTGGGTTCAGACGCTAGAAGGTTGAAGAGTATAAAAAGTAACATTGGTTAACTTCCAACTAGTTCTGTTTTAAAAGCAATCTAATTTTATTATTTGGTATTAAAGCCCCTCGATGAAAACACTGTATGCTGTAATCCGAATCTTCGTAGTTACGAATTCGTAGTTCTGTTCCGATAAATCGAAAATTGGTATGCTGTAAACGTAACTTATCAACAGCACTGCCAGCTAAAAGCGCGAAATTCAAAGTTCTTAATCAGCTCCTTTGACAGAAACAAATTAAAATAAATATAATCGCAAGTGAATGGTGAAATTAAAAAGAGGATCTTAGTCGTTATTTGAAAAAGATTTGCCTTAATTAAGTAGAATACAATGGAATCGGTGGCTGGAGCACTTTTGTCTCCGGCGGAATAATTTTCTGCAGCTAACAGTTGCATTAATATACAAAAGAGATTGCTAGTAGTTCTGATCCATTTAGCTTGTGAAAAATTTCAGCGTCAACGAAGACGCATTTAAAAGCGTTTTAATGATTATGGAGGATGAGCTTGGGCGAAGTGTAAGATCATCGTCGGTAGATTGATGGTAGTTTTGAGATTTTTCTCTCCAGGAAGCTACCACCATGGTGTTGGGAAAAGATTTTGGTGTGGGGTTGGCGCAGTCCACGTTCTCTAAAACATTGACAAAAACTTAAACATACATACATACATACATACAAAGCCTCGAATTGCGACTCATGTAATATGATTTTCGACCTGATATGCTGGAAATATTTAATAATAATCAATTTTTTTTCTATTTACACTTTAACTCACATATTTTTGCGTTTACTCACTTTATTTTATTACAACTTTAAAAGAATTTGCTTCGTTTCGACGCCAGTTACTCGTCGTACAAAAATTTTCCGAAAACCTACATCGGATTCGGGCATACCAACATTACGAATTTCGAAGATGGCCTCCGAATTTCGAAATTACGATACGACAACGCGGATTTCAGCATACCAAGTTTATGATTCGTAGCAAAATCGAATCTACGACGGATTACAGCATGGGGGTGTAAACTAACATACGAAAAATTTACAGATTTTCTTCTTAAATATTTATACACTCCACTCGCCAGCGTTCTTAGTAAGCAATTGTTCATGGACGAAAATACGGAATATTTGCTATTTTCCAATGTGGAATATATGATATTCGTAACATCCCTAGTATGCACCCACGGTGGAGAGAATACAGAAGGTTGCGCTGATGGCAATGCCGCTAATCGGCTCTCAGTGAATTTCACAGAATCAGCTGTTTTGCTGACGTCACAGTCGAGATGACTGCAGTAGTGATGTGCTGAGTCAATACTTTTAAGTATCCAATACTCTCGATACTCGGTACCGAAACATTTAGGTTTCTAATAAAAGCGCACATAGGCCAAAAATATAGAAAAAACGGTTTAAGTGAGACTCGCCTATCAAATCCCGAATGTAGGAGCCAGTAGAGCTTTTAATACTGATTCAACGACAAATTCTGTAACCAGTTAGCGACAATTTTCGAATCGGTAACGGTTTTGTTGACATATGATATGAAATATTTTTACGTCAACAAGTGCTATATCGATCCGAAACTTGTCGTACCTGGTTACAGAATCTCCCCCCACTGGAGTGACAGTCCTTGGCCAAATATAAATCTGGGTCGTTCCGGTTACGTAGACCCGACTGTCGTAGGAACGGTTGTCGGTCGAACTACCTGTTCTATGCGAGTTTTCGAAATGTACAGATAATCCTTATGAGTTTCATTTCCCCTAACGGGTTCATTTTTTAACCGACTTCTAAAAATGAGGAGGTTACCAATTCGTCCGAATATTTTTATTTTTTTTTTTACGTATGTTACCGCATCACTTTCGACCACGATAACTGATTTCTATAATTATACTTTAAAAGGAAATGTGGACCTCAGAGGTGGTCCCTTATTAAATTGGTTTAGCTAATTGGGTCATTTGATCATGAAGAAGTTAACGGTACTCTTAAATTTTTATATGAGAATTGAAGTCGGTATTTTTTTAAATTAAAAATTACTTGTCACTTCGTTTCCGCGTATTTACTGAAACTGATTTTGAGAAACTTTTTCGACACTGAAATTTAAGAAATTAGACTTAGCAGCATTTCTGTCTAAACTAGCGATATTTATTGAAATATGAATGACTACACCAAAGATTTTTTAAAATATTTCAGGTCGTTGCGTAATGTTTTTAGAAGGTCATTTGGGCTCTATTTTCGGAGTAGATTTTTCGCCAAATGGATTCCACATAGCCACCGGCTCGCAAGATAATACATGTAAGATTTGGGACTTGCGACGCCGACAGCCTGTTTACACTATACCTGCGCATACAAATTTAATATCGGACGTTAAATACCAGCGGGATGGCGGAAGTTTTCTTGTTACATCTTCCTACGATTGCACTACAAAAATATGGTCAAACAAAACATGGCAACCATTAAAAACTTTATTGGGACATGATGGAAAAATAATGGCCGTAGACATTTCCCCGAATTCTCAGCATATTGTGACGGCTTCATTCGATCGTACCTTTAAGCTTTGGGCGTCGGAAAGCTGATGCCAATGAATGGCATTTTTTCGAGTTTATATGAATGCCTTATGACTCATTACACTACGTAACAGTGAAATTTATCTTTGAACTCAAAATATCGAAAGATGTGGCTGTAAACTCTAACAGGTTGTACAACCCACACAGTTAAAGTTTTAAATTCACCCTTGGAAAAGTGAAATAGGATGACATCCAAATTTAGAGACGCAAACCCGTTTTTCGCGAGTTCGACAGTGAATCGCTTACATTAATTCACCCAAATTCATAAGAATTAAAGAAGACTTTAAATGCTTTATAAATCGAACATTTGTTTGAAATTTTCACTTTATAAAACTCTTTAAGTCTGTTTTATTTTTTATGAACGAAGTCATTAAACTGATTAAAAAAGGGGGAATTTTTAGTGTATTTGAAATTTCCAGTATCCTTTTTATACTCGGTTGTTTCTAACAGCCAAAGTGAATCCAGACAGATATAGACAAATGTATATATAACGCCCACATCCCATATAACGATAATTTGGGGAATTGCGAAATCGTCGATAAATCAGTAAATACTAAAGCTAATTTAAGCAAAATTGATGTTTGCAATAATTCTTTAGCGAAAAATACGTGGGCCCCGCACACTTATGACCACATATGTGTATCTCGATAACCGTTCGATCAACTTGCAACAAACTCGGAAAGAACAATCCACATAAAAACAAAAAGTTGAAAATCATTGAAATCGGTATAAATTTACGCTCACTTTAGGTAAATTTCAAAAAAGCTTGAAACTTCGAAATTTAAGGAAGCGAATTTACTCGAAATTGATACTAACAACAATCCCTTGAAAAGAAGTAATACTTTTATGGAATTTTGAAAAATGGGCGTGTTACCTTCCACATATAACTACATAAGTTCATCTCATTATGTCTAACTGAACGTTCTATCAAAGATGTTTGAAATAGGGGTAAAACCACCCCTGCTTACCACGTAGCGGTAATTTTCGTAAAGGTGAAAAAACTATAGTGAATACTTGCACCGGGTATTTAATGCTAGGCTCAGCCCGAACTTAGACTTTTTACCTGTTTAGTACTCAGCTTCTGCTATATTGCGTTCAAATAAAATTTCGTTACGTAGTGTTATCAGTAATCATTACCAATCACTCCAAAATAACATAATTGTTTTCTTACTGTTAAATATACTAATGTTAACATGTTA
>NW_023458920.1:0-31214 GCF_013731165.1 Rhagoletis pomonella
TAAAATTATTTCAAGCTATTCCAATAGATTAATTACAGTACTAGTTAATTTTCAATGAAAATAAAATATAAAACACGAACCTTAACCATAAGTGATGAGGTTCTCTCGGAAGTGTTGTAAAATTGAGAAACGCTGTAGATGAGTCGCACAGTTTGGAGTAAGCTGAGTATCGATTGTTTCATGCATACCTTTTGAATAAAAGTAAGAAGAAGAATCATTTCATAAAACTTTGTTGAATAAAAAATATTTGGTTGTAAAAAAGGTATTTAGCAATGCTCCCATATGAGTGTTTCCATAAAAATGTAAACCGAAAATGCAAGTATGTAAATGGGCTCAAGCGGCTTTATAAATTTAAATTTCGTATTCAGATGGCGAAAAAGGTTATGAAAACGCGAAACGGTGGAGAGAAGAACTGAAACAAATAATTTTTAAGCAAAAAATAAAACCGACTTCAAATCTCGTATAATAATTTAGGAGTACCGTTAATTTTTTCATGATCCAGTGATGGGATCTAATCCATATTAGTATGGGACCACTTCTGAGCCACTACCTTTCCGATGCAAAAAGAATTCGGTTGACGTGGTCCAAAGTTATGCGGTAACACACATAAAAAGAAAAATATTCTGACGAATTGATAACCTCCTCCTTTTTTGGAAGTCGGTTAAAAATTAAATTATATATGTGGGATATTCTTAATGAACGTAACCTCCATCCTGCCAGTTTTTCTTTAGCTTGAATTTTTTTTTTGAAATATGTAAAATTCATTAACAAAAAAAAAGATTTCCAATGTCGAGTGGCAAAATAACGCTAGTGTCAATTTCAAGGTCATTTCGTGGCCAATCTTATAAGAGCCATTCTTTTTTAAGTCGGACGGATTTCGGACGAATTTTTTTCTTCTTTTTTTTCTTCGGAGATATGATCTGTCAAAGTTTCCTTTTTTTCGTGATTCTGACTAATCATGTACTTCTTTTGATCGTTATATCTGGGGTTCTGCTGATAGTAGAGACTTCATCTTAACGTCATTTTAAATCTAAGAACCATTTAACATTTCTATATATAAGATGGTACTTTTTCAAAAAAATCTCAAAAAATATAGTACATTTCAAATATATATAGTATTTTTTTAAGAAAAAGGAAAATTGCTTTTTAAGTATATATCTTTTTTCTGTCTTATGCATTTCCTCTATAAAAAATATATTTCTTTGAAAGTATCATATGCTTTATCGCTATAAATATATAAATTAATGTAAATCCAAAGTTAATTTTTTAGTAGTGAGATATTCGCTTTATCTCTCTCATCTCACCATTTCAAAATCTTAATAGAAAAAACTCTTTCTGTGGATGCCGAAGTTGCAGGAATAGAGAAATCGGTAAATCTTTCTAAGTATTTTTAAAAATGATGCGATTTTTGATCTGTGGACCCTTTGTTTTAAAGTATATTTATTTTAGTCATAATATTTCAATATAAATGTCATCCTTTTTAAAACATTTCTTTCTTACAAATTACTGAAATATATTTATATTTATAATTGAAGAAATTAAGTAGTTTTGCATACTATATATTTTTTTCCAACAGTATATATAGTACGCAGACCCAAAAAATAGTACAATACTATATTTTATAGTACGGTTGGCAACCCTAGGGAGAGATAACGTACAAAAAGAATACCACATGTATTACTTGAAAAAATATTGTGGGGGAAAAGTCTGTTACGTCCTTTATCACATTTTAATTCAAAATTAAACCAAGAACGAAATGCTTCTGATTAAAAATGAATTGGTTCCGTTATTTGACTTTATTTCAAGAAAGGAAAAATTCACAGGATTCACAGAGTTTTGCTTATTTTTACATGTAGTCTGAAACCACTTCTGTTTTCTCACGTCCGTTATGACCTCCTCTTCATCGATTTTCCCGACACCGGGGTATGATTTATTTAACTCTAAAGTCGTACGAATGTTACGTCCGACATCATGGAAACACCCATATGTATGTATATATGTATAAAACATATACATAGCACCCTATGCGCTAAAATAAGGACTTTCAAAATTTTAAAATAATTTTAGGAGTCGCTACCAAGTTGTGAAAAAATTGGAATTAAACTTGCAATTGCTCTAAATTGGTATTGATAATTCATTATTCGATAACAATAACTATCAAATTATAATATTTTCAAACGCCGGTAGGGACCCCTAAAGATTATTTTCAAATTTTTTAATTTTTTTTTTCGTGGATGTATTTCATTTATTGGAAAATTGATATTCATATTTTATTAACCAAAATTTATTACTGCACGACACCTACCGGATCGTCCAAATACAAAGAGTGGCAGCAAGTTTCCATAGCCTGAATGAATTTCGAATTATCACGCGCTTCATTATAGCAAAATGTTATCTTTCGATCGGTCTCTTTCCACACGCGCATAACCCGCGATCCAGCCAAAAAGAGGCAGTGCAACGTATATTGCACCTCACGGTCCTGCAAATGTGCCAACAGTTGCGAAAATAACGCACCACGCTTCTTCCAGTACTCCAACTCATCCTGCGGGCCGCTCGAGTCATTCTCCTTGCGTAACTGTTCACTTTCACCTAGTATCTTCATGATACCCTTTATCCAGTTATTTACACGCTCTTCCAGCTGCCCACAAAACTCCTGATTCTTTGCCATATCCTTGACCTCCTCAACGTGTTCGATCTTCTCAAACATATCACATTTATCGTCGAATATATTCACATGATCGCACACTTGCTCACAAACACGCAGAGCACTGCAGAAGGACCTTAGGCCCGGCAGCAATTGTCCTTTTATCAGACCGCAGCTAACATCCTCTTCATCGCCTTCCAAGCTGGGAAAAGCCAATGCCTGCATGAAGACATATTCGACGATGCGCTCAATCGAGGTGACCAGACCGATGTTTTTGGCATCGATAACACCGCAGTATCTGAGTGGGAACATAAGAATCGGATCCATAATAGATACAAAAAAAAATATATATAATAACCAATCACAACATTTGGGGGTCATATTGTGAGAGAATCATTTGAGAAAGTGCGATATGATTGCAGAGTGAAGCCCAAGTATATATGTATGTACATATGTATGTATGTACGTTTGAGCGGTTTAATTTAAACCAACCTCCCCAATTTTTACAAATTCGAAGAAACTTGTGTTAAACCTATGGGACCTACATATGTAGTAACATTCATTGCTTAAAATATATTTTAATTTACCGGTTTGATATGCCTTGCAAGCATGATTCATTCAAGAACTAAAAGTCTAGTTAGTCTAGACTTAACTTACGTGTGGACGATACGCCAACTCAGCCAGAAGCGAAAATATTTTGTTTTTGTATTTTCATTTTCAGCTGATGGTCACTTTGCCGCCTATAAGTACGGTGACCACTCGTACCGATTTTAGCGGGACAGTGTCGTTTTTGAGAAAATTGTCCCTCTGAATATTTTTAAAAGTCGGAACGTATAAGTGGCCCGATTTTTCATATTTCTACCGATTAAGTCCCGATTTCTAGTGTTTTCTTTATTCATTTATTAAGACTCTTCCTGAACTCTAGCCCAAAAACAATTTTTCGTACAGCACTTTCGTTATCACAAAGGACATAGAATATAAGGCAGCCAAAAACATAGCCAGTATCCTTATTAATAATATCATAATATAATTGATGAAATTATAAAAAATAATACTAATACCCTAAAAAAATCGTGGATATGAAAAACTGTATATAGAGTGGCAAAAATATAAATAGGGAAGATACATTTTAGCTTTCTTTGGCTATTCACCTTTCGATTATTTAATGTTTATTACTTTTTATGAAAGTGAAGTGAAAGATACAAGGACCATGTTAGTCAAATTTCAAACTTTGTACAGAAGTTGGCAAAATTTGCCAAAGTTTCATAAAAATTTTAAGCTTTTTAATTAGATTTCTTAGAAAAATTCTGAGTATGCAATTTTGTAACCTATTCTGTTCAAAGTGAAAAATTTAAGTAGCTAGGTCCTACCGTTGATATTTGATAAATATTTGTTTGGGGAAGGTGTTGCTCATTTTCTCCATAAAAAAAAAAATTGTTGAACATAATATGTATGGAAGAAAATGCGCGAACAAAAAATGGCCAAAAATCAACGGTAGGTCGAAGCTTCTTCCAACTTGCACTTTATTATATTAATGGGCTACAAAACTGCATACTCAAAAAAATTCTAGAAAATCTGATTAAAATGTTTCAAATTGTGATGAATATTTATTAAAATTCGCGGAATGCCAAGATTTTGCATGAGAGAGTCAAGCTAGTCCTATTTCTCTCTCTTTTATCTCTAATTATCTGTTCTTCTTATATCGAAGTATCGATATCTAAAAGCTCAAACAGTCAACGACGTAGCGTAGACGTAGGTTGACGCAGACACGATCTAGCTTATGCGATTCGCGTGTTAACGAAAACTCACCACCGCATGGCGGTGACGTTGCCGTTGCTTCTCTCTCTCTCTATCAAGAGTAAATTTTATATGCTGCTACGTACGTCAACCTACGTTTACGCTATGTCGTTGACTAACTGAGCTTTAAGTATAAATGGATAAGGGCTGATGCCTAGAACTTCCGGCGAGCAAATATCTTTTTTGGCACAAATGTCAATTACGAGCAATGCTGCCGCGAATCATTTTTAATGGTAGCCAAATTCCTTTAAAAAAGGGCTAAAAAGAGCTAAAAAAGTCGTTGTGGCTAAAAATAGTAGCTAAAATTTTGTACTTACATATACCCAGCAAACACTGAGGTTAGTTATCGATTAGAGAATGATTGGAGAACAAACGGCATTCTCCAATCTCAAACAAAAAGGGGCATATATAGTTCTCGACTCGAGATAATATTAATTCTCTAATCGAATTCGAATGTTGATCTCTAATGGGATTCGAACGTGAATTTCAAACTGCTCTTTCTTTGTTTCTCTAACGCTAGAGACTGTGTTTGTTGGGTACATATTTAAGTATACACGCAAACATTTTCAATAAGTAATGGTATAGAAAAACAATGACCTCTGGAAAAAAGCTAATATTTTATCGAACCAAAAACCTTTTTGTATAAAAGGGCTCCATCAAGTGATTGTACCATCAGGCTCGAATCATATAACTTACCAGCATGCTGGTACAATATTTATTTCTTTACAAATGAGGTCGAGGAAATAATTTCTACCATAATAATTCTACCATAATTTTTCCACCATTTTGTTAAACATTGTTTTTTTTCTAATTCGCAACTGCAATATCGTGAACTTAATCTTCCACAAACACGGCTTTGACTCATATAGAGCAAGAAATTTCCGCCAAAAATACTTTTTACTTACACCCCTATTCTGCAACTCTTTCGTTGCCCCTTATGGAGAAACTTTAGTTTAGTTATTTGTACAATGATTTTCGGTTGTTGTGTCCAAACGCATAACCCGAATTCAAAAACTTTAACATACACGTGTAATCAAAGGATTCACATTTTATTTAAGATATGTAAATGTTTCAAATTTCCTACCACTAACTTATTAATAAACTCGGTTTGCACTATGCACTTTTTTGCAAATTTTGACGTGGGCTCTGCGCAAAAATATTGTGGACGGCGTAGCCGGAGTGATATGCACAAGAAATGTTATATGCCTTTGAAATGCGGAAGCCCCTCTTTCCTCTATGTTTTCCTTCATTCAGCTATCTTCGAAAATCAACTGATAGCTGGCAATGCTGCACATGTTTCCGCAAGGGTTGCAGCATGTGGATTTTTCATTTTTCGTAGCGTGGCTGCGAATTACGAATTACGAAAATTCGATTTCTAGAATAAGGGGGGTTAGAAAACTGAGCTAATTTCACAATCATAAAATTTTCAAATAGTTTTTGAAGTCGCACCAGCAGCTGGTACAATCACACCACAAGAACATACACGGCATATTAAGGGCCGTAAACTTATCTATTTTAAACCATAGTTAAATCGTTAATAGATAAGTTAACAGCCCTAACACTTTTACAGTATGTACATATGTATAAAAACGTAAGGAATATACAATACATATATGTATATATATCAGTCTTTTTTAGTTTAAAATTTCATCTCTTACATTCTTAAAAAAAAACATAGATCAAATTAAGCATATATAACTTGTTCATGCCAAGTATGAATCAATTCTCCAAAGAGCTAAAAATGGGCTAAGGGCAATTTTAGATTTATGTAACCAAAAAAAGTATGTGGTAGCTAAATCTAGCCAACAAAGGACTAAAACGGCAACGCTGGTTACGGGGTTTCGCAGAACGACGATACGCGGTTTTGTACTTTAAACGGCGATATGTATGTGCAATGAAAATACTCAGCATACATATAGTAATTGGCTATTATAAGCGTGCAGGGCTCTCGTATGTACGTACATACGTACATTTGAACCCAACAACTCACAAAGGCTATTTAATAGGCTGTGGATTACTTACATATAAGCCCGGATAGTCAAGCATGACCTTAGAGAGGACTTAATGTAGAAAACATAAAAGTAAATATTTACTTTGTGTTTGTTTAAACCTCCAACGAAAAGACTCCAAAAATACGCCCTTCATATATGTAAACACATACTTATGTACTTAAGTTCATATGTATGAGATTGTACAAGCGAAAAGCTAATCGAACTTACAGATCCTTTTGGAAGCCTTCTTCGGGCAATTGTTTTGAAGTGTTTACGCGAAATATGTAAATGCAAATCCCGGTGAAAGCACAACTCCATCCATCTGTGAGAAACAATTTCTTTGGTTTTGACGGCGCAGATCCGCTAGGCGAGGTACCTTTTAGACGAAAGAGATACATTCAATGGAAGATAATTGCTGTTTAATGCTGCACGAATGTGTGGATATGCATACATATTTATATGTACAGTGGCGGTTGAAAGTGGATGAATGGTGTTTCGTATTTAATATTTACAATGTTTTTCAAGCAATAATTTTTTTTTATTTTTTTATCAAAATATGGTTCATGCTTTAACAAAAACCATATAAATCACACTTTTAAACTTTATACAGAATTTAGCTTTTTAACCAGACTTTTTTAATTTTTTGGGTATGCAGTTAACAGGATTATAAAATTTTAGTGAAATTAGTTCAAGTTTTGAGCGGCTAAAAATTGCATTGATATTTAACAATTTCGTTTGAGAAAAAGCCGTTAGCCAAAAACTGCATACCCAAAAATCTAAAAAATGCTGGCTAAAACGTAATAAAGTGTGATATATATGGTTTTTGTTAAAACATAAACACATTTTTACAAAAAAAAAAAAAAAAACATTAAAAAAATTTAGTTTGAAAAACATTGTAAATATTAAAAACGAAACACCATTCACACATTTTTGACCGCCACTGTATATATGTATATATATCGTCAATGTTTTTGCAAAACCACCCATCGACTAATTGCAAAAACGCCTTTCTTACGGCACTAAAACTTTAAAGGAGAGCGAAAAAACGGGTTTTCTTTGAAGGCATTGCCTTCATAGGCGGTATTTTCTCCAGCTATAATTTTTCAGATCTGTAGTTTCAATAACGATTATACGATTTTTATGCATAAATCTCGATGCCTGGAGTTCAGGGTTACCAAATCTCATTTTTGCCACAATGGCGATTTAGGCGGTTTTGCGACTGATCGGTGAGTGGTTTTGCAAAAACATCGACGATATATTTACTTGCTGGTATTTGTGATTTTAGATGTGTATAAAGATGTACATGCGCATATTGGTGATAATTTTCAGAAAGGATGTACCCTGCGGAGTCTTTGAGCTACTCGATGCGATGCCACTCCGTGATGGTCCTGGTTTGTTGGGATCCTGCACAACTTGCGGTTCGGGCTCATCGACTTCTTGATAAAACCATAGAAGTTTGTTTTTCATGTTGGGCAAAAAAAGTTGATTGATTTCATCCAACTGCCGGGAAGAGGGTGCTTTAGATTTGAAGCTTCACGTGTATGTACGTATGTATGTATGTATGTATGAAATGTGCATCAGAAGGGATAATTTTTGAAACCAACTACATATATTAAAAACTAACTAGAAATTGAATTAGAAAAACCCGCGGTAAGAATACACGTTCCAAATAATTGAAAGCCTTAAATCCACCCAGTGCTCAATAAAAGCGCCGATTGAATATCAAAAATGCGATTATTATGTGAACAAATGTGCAATTTATTGGCCCCCAAAATTTCAGCTAATATGGGAATTGCTAATATTTTTATCCCCAACTTGATCTCTTCAGAGAAAAAGTATCTCATCATCCGGATCGATCATGATCGGAAACTAATACTTATCTTCTTCGTTTATTTACCAAAAAAAAGTCCTCTTACATATACATATGTATATGTATGTACATTAGACTGCATCACTCCCCATAAAAAAAAAACCGATACCACTTTTCCATTGGAATTATAAAATCTACTATATTTTAAGACGTCCACCAAAATATTTCGGAAAAATATTAGGATTTAAGTGAGCTGGACCGATTTGAAAATACCTCCAAAAATGGAGTTTTTTATGAATAAAAATAGTTTCTTAAAGACTTTTTTTGAAAAATTCCCCTCAAATGACAAAACTGTTTAAGCTTAAAGTATTTGCATAAAAATATTTAAAAAAAAAATTTAAAAAAATATTTGAACGGAATCGTAATGATGAGATTTTTGATGCTGTTTTTTAACTTTTTTCAAAGATTGGTCTAGGAAAAACGTGAAAAACTGAACCTAAACTCTTCCGATTTAGACCTAAGAGGTGTCAATGGAAAGGTATTTTCTCACCCTTTTTATTTCTTTGCTAATAAATTCATTCAAAGGATGGAGGAGAAAGGTAGGATGAACGAACGTCATTCACAGTTGAATTAAGATGTGTTGGTATTCGAAAAAACAAGATGGGACCCGAATGACGTTTTTTTGGCCAGAAATAAAACCAGTGTGAAAATACTTTTATACTGAGATCCCATAAGTCTACATCAGAACATTTTTGGCCCAGTTATTCAAGTTTTTCGTAAGCCAATCTTTGAAAAAAGTAAACAAAACAGCATCAAAAATCTCATTCTTACGGTTCCGTTGAAAATATTTTTAAATATTTTTATGCAAATTTTTTAAGCTTAATCTAATTTGTCATCTGAGGGGACTTTTTTCAAAAAGTTCTTTAAGAAACTATTTTTATTCATAAAAAATTTCATTTTTGGAGGTATTTTCATACTGGTCCAGCTCGCTTAAATCTTAATATTTTTCCGAAATATTTTGGTGGACGTCTTAAAATATAATAAATTTTGTAATCCCGGCGGAAAAACCGCAACTTTTTTTGGTGATGCAGTCTAATGTACATATGTACATACATGGATATGTGGTATCGGAAACTTTCTAAATATTTACCACTTTTCTTAGTTCGTTACCCACCATATCTCCCTCGAATATGTAATCCATAAGTTGATGCCTTGGCAACTGCGTTGCGTCGATGAGCAGTTGGAAAGTGAACTCCAAACGGGGGTCCATCTCCCCACGTCGAGCTTTGCGTTCGCATTCTTCACGTCGTCGCTGCGCTTCGTCGGCGTCGGTAGTCATTTTTTTTTTTCAAAAACGATTCCGTTTGTGTGGATTAATAATGAAATTTGTATTTTTCATGCGTTTTTTAGCACCGGCCACGCAATGAAACAAACTCAATTTAAATAAAATGTAAATTTCATTAGGATGAGTTTGCATATTTTGCACCAAAAGTTTTTTTTATTTTTTGGTTTTGTTTTTGCACCATCGAGGATAACAATGAAAAGCCGCAAAATTCAAAAATACCAAAATGTATTAGTTTACAAAATTCAAAAATAATTTCAAAATGCTGCAAAAATTATAGATATATATGCATATATGTATATCTACATATATTGCTGAATATGAATTAATGTGCACATATTATAATTGTGTGTTTTGTAAAATATGGTAAAAAATTGGAAACTACGCTATGAAAAAATTTCAGGGAAACTGTTGAGGGCTAACTCAAAAATTAAAACCAGTTTGTGGTAAGTAAATTCGTAGTAATTTACTTCTAGTTTGGTTGAGCCCTCAAGTGATTGTTCCACTGCGTAATCAAAAAAAAAAAAAAAACGTATTTAAACATAGAAGAAAAAATTGTTATCCAACACTCAAAATACAAAATAGAATGTTTTAAATTTCTGAAAACTTTTACCAGACCAAAATTCTTAAACTTCAGGGGCTAACCCCCGATTGAGGTGGATAAAAATATTTTTTATGCAAATCAAAAAATCCAATAAGCATAACATAATTGTAAAAGAAAGGTATTCTGTAAAGAAAAGAATTTAATATAAAGTTTTTTTTTTATTGACTCGGTGGTATATATGTACATACACTAGGCGACAAATGAAAGTGGGCACCTTTTTCTAATCTATTATTCACAATTATTTTCATGAAAAATTTATTGCATTAATTATTAATGAAAATATGGTTCATTCTATAATATAAACCATTTAAATCAAAGTTTCACACTTTACGTATATAAAGCTCACGAAAACTAGTAATAACCGCCGAAATTCGGGTGAATGCAGTAAAGAAATAGGTACTTACTAATATTAAGGATTTGAATTTATGTAAAAAGTAAAGCGTGATATTCATGAATATACTTTAGTATTTAGCTCAAGATTTATTTAAAGAACTTCATGAAAGACAAGAATTAATCTTGTATTTATTGCTAGAGACCTGATAACTCAAAATAATTTTTAAGATTTTCAAGGGCTACTCAAAGCATCGCACAGTGGGCCATGAGAAAACAGTATTTTTTAAGGTATAGTCCAACCCTTCACAATATCAGTGCAAGGGTTTTATTGATCGTAGTCTGAAAAGCAAAAATCACTGAAAATTGGCGCGGTTTCATGGTGAAAGGCATTTGGTATCACACTTTTATACTAAAGCTTTCTTAACCCTTTCAGTGCAAAAATTCAACCACAGGTTCTAAAAAATTTTAAATATATCTACCTGCTAATTTGGATAGATAATTGTATCAAACAATTTTTCAAGCTTTGAGTTTTACCGTCACTCAGAGTCTTTTAAATTTTTCAGTGATATCCTAGGTGTCCGAAAAAGAAAGTGATCTCAGCTATTTTTATATTTTGCCTTCGCGAAATATATTTCAAAACTATGAATAATACGAATCCATCCGAATCACAATTCCACGGAAAATGTGTTAATATTTTTCATAGACTATCGACTATTCTGCCACGTTTTACTTTTGTGACGAACACGGCCAACTGCAACTGCAGCTTGCACTTTAATTTGATATATTTGTAGCTCAATTCTTGCACTGCTGCAGATCGCCCTAACCTGTGTAACACGCATTTTAATTTGATATATTACTCAATTCTTTAGCTACTCCAGATCGCCCTAACTAAGTCGTATGACTGAGCAATTATATATGGATTAAAAAAATTTTAACCAATATTTTCCACTTTTCATTCAAAATTTCTAGAATATTGAATATGCAGTTGTGTAGCCCATTCAATTTTAGTCTAATGAAAATGCAAGTTTCAAGCGGCTAAAAAATCCCCTTAATTTTTGAGGATTTTTTCTTGGTGACGGATTTTTGCACTTTGCCCATATAAGCATGAATTTCTTGCGAAATATGTATACATGTATATTGCGAGATACCGTTAGCAACAAAATTTCACAAAAACCAGCTTTTGCAAATTGTACTTGTTAAATAAATAAAAAAGGCAAAAGTAGTATCAAAAAATAAATTATATTAGAACAAGGTGTACACTTTCATTTGTCGCCTAGTGTACATATTTACTTGCGTACATTTACTAGAAAATTAATATTTAACTGGACCTGAATTTCCACTGACTATAAGAATATTCGGAAGAAATTACATACCTTTAGAAGTTCAAAGAGAATTTAAATTCACTTATGATTACTTTAATCATAAATTTCAAACACATGTACAGTACTGTCAACAGAGACAAAGCAAAGTTGGCACATCCATTCTTATGTAACCCGGTTACATAATCAACCAGAGAATATTTAATGTTGGCTTTTTATTTTTGTTTTCACCTCAAACCCTCAAGTCAAAATAACTGTACTAATTAATAGTTGCAATTTAAAAGCGAACGTTTAAAATATTTTCAACAATTTAGACAAAAATTTCATTTGAATTTCACCTGCAACGCATCGCCTCCCTCCTCTTCGTCCTCAGAGCTGCTGTCGCCACGAATGGCGGCCGCATGTTCAGCAAATTGCGCTCGAGTATTTTTATGTACGAACATTCTGCAGTCGCTGCGGTGGGCATTTGCCGTTCAAAATTCAAAAATGCACGCACGCACGCACACTGCGAACTTTCTAATTAGGTACTTATAATTATTGTTTTTTTTTTTTTTTTGTAAGGACTGATGTGAATATTATAGTTACTGCGTTATTTCAGAAAGGCTGTTCGAACGAAAATGCCAGCTCGTTTTCTTCAATGCTTTGCGTTAGCTGCGCAGCGAATGCCGATACATCGATCAAACGGTCCTGCGTCCATAGGAATTTCAAGCAACCGAAGGACATCTACGCCAGCGAGAAATCCGATTGAATGAAGTACTTAAATTAATTACAACCAATGCTATTTTGGCTAATAAAATGCTGGTTCGCAGGTTCTAAGATTCACATTAGAAATTATAAATATTATTATTTCGAGATTCTGAACAAACAAATAATTTTCTTTAAGAGGATTGAACAGAAAGTAGCAGCAAGAACTAATGCCGATGCATGCATAATCCATTTGCTCCACGTTCACTAAAAATTTTCGCACAGGGCATATTTTGGATGTTTATTATTTATATTGTTGCTCTGGAAACTTAATAAAACAAAAAAATGCATTTGGCGCTTCACTCATTTTTCTAAGTGTTTGGCCGAGGTTGATTCACAAATTAAAAGCGTGTACATATAGTTGTATGCTGCCCTCAAATAGGAGATGGCTTTTAAGAGAAAGAGAACCTTTTAAGGACAGAAATGCATGAGTTTGCCTGTCGACTGGCGACCGCTTTAGAGTGCCTTCTTTGTTGTTGTTGATTGGACCACGAAGCGATCCTAGGTACCACCGGCGGCTAGTGCGCATCTGTAACTACTACGCCACGGCAGCTGCCCCATGCACACAAATCAAACAACTCTCGCCGCTAGCAAATGACTTCTTTTTTATACGAAACCATGTAAATAAAAAAAAGCTCTAAAAACGTTAATAGCGGCAATATCAACGAATGTCCAGTTTTAGGTCCTATAAGGTAAAAAATCATTCGAAAAGAGATCCCTTATGAATTGACAGTACATAACCTCTGACAACTGTTTGAACTTCAACCTTCAGCAGAGCGCAAACGATCTAATTGATTAAAATGCAAATTTTTTACTGTATGTAATTGCAATTCCGTTAGAATTTGCTGCAAATTTGAAGTATTCTAACTTGTTTGCTTCATCTACATATTTATCGTATATGTGTATGTATGTATTAGTCAATGGAAACATCTGATGAAGCGGCTCTTGGAGTTTTCGAGACAATAGGTGAGGTTAGGTTAGGTTGGAGTGGTAGCCCCGCGAAGAGCGCGGAGCACACGTGGGCTGGAAAAGCCCGTTGTGATACAATTGGCCGAAGCCATTTGTTTCTTTCCCTTCCTTAGTAATTGAACCACCGAGTGCGTTTTATATAGCACAAAAAGTCGAGGACGTTCGCCGAGTTCAAATCGGCTAAACAATCTAGAAAGTACTTGTTGAAGAATCGGTTGCGCGTGTTGGCCAAGGCGGGACAATGGCAGAGATAGTGTTCAACGGTCTCCACCTCTTCCTCGTCTCTGCAACTGCGACAAAAATCGTTGGTGGGGTATCCTAGCCTTTTTCCGTGTGTGCCCATCAGGCAGTGTCCGGTGATTACCCCGACTACTATTTTGAGAGAGGAGCGGTCCAGCCGGGTAAGAGCTATGGTTCGCTTTACATCAATCTTTGGCCAAATTTGCCTGCTAGTGGTTTCCACAGCCACCTGATATTTACCTCCTCGACGAGTTCCGCCTTTAGTCTGTGTTTGCAGGAGGTTAGAGGTATGCCCGCATTCTGAGCAAAATTGACTTCAGATGTTTCCGTCCCTCTCCTTGCCAGCTCGTCGGCTAGGCAGTTGCCAGGAGTGTCCCTATGTCCAGGGACCCATACAACAGTCAAGGAGCATTTTGATGCCAGCAGGTTGAGAATCTTCCTGCATTCTATGGCTAGTTTGGACGTTGTTCCGTTAGAATTGAGAGATTTGATAGCAGCCTGGCTATCAGAATAGATAGCAATAGGCCGTCCTGGAGGGGCGGAGGTTATAACCCACCGTGCCGCCTCCATTACTGCGTCCAATTCTGCTGGGATCCTTGTGGAGAATTTGTTGTTTAAGCAGAGTAGAGGAGTGGGAGAGTTTTAAGAACTTTTGCGTGTCCGAATCTGAGGTCTGTCCTCAGGTGGAAGATTTAACATTATTTCCTAAGATTTGGTAGGTGTAGTGGGCAGTGCTCCCGTGACTAGCATGGCAGCCGTCCTCTGCACCCGTTCCGACTTGGCTCTGGACAAAATGTTGTTTAGCGCAGGCCACCATACGGTGACCCCGTAGAAAAGGATGGGTCTTATCACAGCTGTGTACATCCAGTGTAGTATGTGTGGTTTTATTCCCCATTTTTTGCCTATAGCCGTCTTACTGGCATAAAGGGCGGAATTGGCCTTTCTGGAGCGGTCTTCAATGTGGCGCCTCCAGTCAAGTTTTTTATCTAGAATAATTCCAAGGTATTTGACCTCGGTTGAGAGAGTAAGTGCCACTCGGTTTAGGGTAGGAGGTTTAAATAAGGGAGTTTTATATTTCCTTGTGAAAAGTACCATTTCTGTTTTGGTAGGATTGACGCTAAGTCCACATTCCTTGAACCAGATGTTAACCAGACCGAGTGCGTTTTGCAATAACCCACTCAGGACCTGAAGATGTTTGCCCGTTGCCACGACTGCTATGTCATCAGCGTACGCTGTGACTTGACAACCCTTTAGGCTTAGAAGCAGGGTGTCCACTATTAGATTCCAGAGCAGAGAGGAGAGAACGCTCCCTTGGGGGATGCCTCTGGTCACATACTTTGTGATGGAACCATCCCCCAGTTCTGATAGAATAGTAGTCTTTTCAAGAAGGAGCCCAACAAAATCTACCAGACCCCGCTGCACCCCCGCCATGAGAAGGGAGTTAACAACAGACTTCGGGTAGGTATTGTTGAAATCACCCTCGATATCGAAAAAATTCCGAGCGTGTATTCCTTTAAGGCCAATCCTTTTTCAATCGTCGATACGATTTCATGGAGTGCGGTATCCACGGATTTTCCTTTGGAATATGCATGCTGGTTCGGGGAGAGGTTGTAATTTTTTATATTCCGTCGAATATATTCGTCGATGAGCCTCTCTAGAGTTTTAAGGAAGAATGAAGTAAGGCTTATAGGCCTGAAATCCTTAAGTTTCACATGAGCGGCCTTGCCTCCTTTTGGTAAGAATACAGCTTTTGCCTTAGTCCACTCATGTGGTATGTGAGTCAGGGTTAGGCAGGATGTAAAAATCTGAGAAAGCAAGGGGGCACAGTATGTCTTAGCTTCCTGTAGTGGAGCGGGAAAAATTCCGTCAAGGCCCGGAGATTTGTAGGGCTGGAAAGACATTAAAGCCCATTCCACCCTCTCCTCACTTACGACGTCCCTAACGGTATCACCCAGAGACAAGTAGGACGACACCTCCGGCTTTTCGCCCGAGCAGCCCGGTTAGTGAGTGCTCATAAGGACCTCCAGCATTTCGTTACATGATGTCGTCCAGTCACCGTTAGGCTTCTGGATAGAGTTCATACTCGAAGAGGATTTCGAGAGAACCTTCCTCAGCCTGTTGGCTTCAGAGTTATCTTCCATGTTGTTGCAGAAGTTTTGCCAAGATTCGCGTTTCGCCCTTTTTATGGCCTTCTTGAAAACTTTGAGTGCGTCTTTGTATGGTTGCCAAAGACCTGTTGGCTTAGCATAATTGAGGAGCCCCTCAATTGATTGTATAAAAGAATAAAGTCAGATAAAAACTCTCCCCGGGAGTTGGTGTCGCTTGAGCCCCAGATCGTGTTATGTGAATTAGAGTCGGCCCCTATTATGACCGGGATTTGCTTTCTTCACCGCTTCTTCCAGTCTATAGGGTGGAATAGCATGGCTGTCGTGGGCCATGTAGGTTGTTGCCAGCCAGATAACGCTCTCCTTCAGCTGTACGCTGATGCAGATAGTGTCCTTGTCGCTGTATTGGGAGAGTAAAAAAGAGAATATACTTTTTTAATTAGAATGCAAGCTCTGATCCTACCTATTACTGGAGCTGTCACCACCTGGTAGGCATCAGAGTTCAGTCCGCAAACCTTGTTTCTGACGGTCCAAGGTTCTTGGACTAGAATCAAGTCCTCAGCTTTATCGCGGAGGCGAAGAAGGAGAGCAGCCGAGGCTGCCTTGGAGTGGTGCAGATTAATTTGTAGGATCTGCTCCATCCTCAGAATCGGTTATGTCCATTGCTTCTAGCTCATTGACGGACGGTTAAATGGGGAGGAATCCCTATACCTCTTGGACGCACTCGAGATGTCGTCCTGAGATCGCTGTCTCTTGGAGGTAAGGTCCTTCCTTGGGTTTTCCAGAGTGAGTGGTTTGTCCTTCCCGCCTTTCCCGGAGGATCGCTTGTCGCTGGCAGCGAAGACTCCCATGGCCCACTTGAGAGAGGCTTTTTGCTCCTCTGTCAGTTGGTCATGCGGGAAGACCCCCAGCCTTTTGAGGACCTTAGGGGCTGCCCTTCGGTCACGCTGGGCCCTGACGGAGTTCGAAATTTTAGTTGCTGCTTTGGAGCAGCCGGGGTGCAGTTCGAGGTCATTTGCCCCGGTCTTCGAGGATTTTCCCGCGGCAGTGGTCCTCTGCTTGTCCCTGGAGAACTTTAGCTCGACCACTTCACCTTGCGGTTTTAGTGTGCCCTGGATGGGCATGGAGGAGGGGGCCTTCCGCAGCTTTCCCGCCGGCTTCGACTTTCCCTCATAGGGTATAGTACCACTGGCATCCCTGGAGATCCGCTTTCCCTCTGGGGGTTTAGCAATCCTTCCAGCTTCTGCGGAAGCCCGAAGCTGCTTGGACCGTTCAGGTCCTCTCGGTTCCGTCGATGCAGTTTCCAAGGTGGTTGGTGTTTTGGACTTTTCAACGCCGTGTCCAGCGGCGGCACTACCCTTGCAGGGTTCGGAGCCTTCTTTATTTGTTGTATTCATCATTCTGGTTCTTTGGCCACCTACTGAGCCGAGGCCTTTCAGTGGCCGGAAAATAAGGAAAGGGGAAAAAACGGTGGACCACGGCAGAGTCCCATGCCGCAGCAAGTCCACCGTTACTCCCGGAGGCGGACAGGTATCCGGGAGGCGCCGTTAGACTACAGTCGGAAAGCCCCCTGACTGCAAACCTTCCAATGGGCACGGTGAGGCATGACACCCTGGATTAGGGGGGAGAGAGTAAATTTGACACCCTCCGGGTCTAGATCCATAATGTTCTGTAGAAACAGGTTCACCTCTTGAAAGATGCATTTCGCGCACTATGGTCTTGATGTGGGAGTGGCTAGGCATACAGGGTCCCCTGTATGTTGTGTTACGCTTCATCCACACCCTGCATTTTCGCTCGACCCCTTTCGAGACAATGATTCCGCCGATATAGAAATAGTGCTGCGAATTGAAACCCAACGGCCACGCTCGCTAGGTCATGTCGTACTAATGAACAGAAACGGTCCAGCTCTGAAAGAGTTTAACGCGGGCCGCGATGTTGGTAACATAGGAAGAGGAAGGCTTTCTCTGCGATTGAAAGACCAGGTGGAGAAGGACTTGGCTTCACTTGGCATTTCCTATTGGCACAGAAGATAAAGGACTGGCGTGCTGTTTTGGACACGACCAAAATCGCTTAGGAAGTTACAGCGGCAATAAAGAAGAAGATGTAACTAAAGGAAACAAGAATGTTTGCAAAACTGTTGAATGCTTTTAATACAAACATATGTATGTATGTATGTCTGATGTATGTATGTATGTACGTAGATTTGTATAATGTAAATTCTTCGCACTACTACAATATAACCAAGGGTCTGTGAACTTAACGTATGTAAGTACTTACCTTGTATATGTATGAATGTACACCCGTCATCAGATCAGCTGATTACCGGCATCCGAAAGATTGTTTACTAACAATAAACAATTGTTACCGGTTGCTAGTTGATTATTCGAGGTAAATGATCAATGAACTGACAACTATGGTAACAATCGAAACACTCTGTTCCAAAACTTTATCATCACTCGAAAACTTACAATTTTTCCAAAACAGATTGATTCAAGGGACAAAGTAAGAGCGTGGCAGACGCACAGTGATTCGAATAGGACAAACTAGCTGGACAAAAGTCGACACTGAATTTTTGCATTATAAATGTTGAAAATGACAACCAATATTCTCATTCTTATGAATTAGATAATATTTTTGCATGATTATTGTTCGAGAATAAGTAATTAATTGTTCTTGTCAGAAAAACAACGTGGACTTATTGCTATTTTGCATGCCATTATTTTATAGAGGTATGTTTACTTTATGTTTGTAATGGATTTGCAAGCCAAAGGTAAGTACCATTTATTTTCTATATTATATTGTATTTATCACTATTTATTAGTGAAGAAAAAATGTCCAAATCTCAATTTTCGTTTTTTTTTTTAACTATTTGCGTTTATTAGTATGAAAGTAGAATTTCCCCACCTGTCCCCAGTCTAAAATTTATATATATCATAGCTGTGGCCCTATAGGTTCTAAATAAAACAGTTTCTATCTGCATAATTCTGTACAACTTTTCTTTCTAATTATTTTCGAAATCATTCCTACTTGATATCGGAAAAATTATTTTGGAAGAATGGCCGAAAAATTAAAAAAAAATACAAAAATAGCATGCTTTATAAAGTTTTAACCTTGAAATATGATTTTTCTGAGATCACCGAAAAGTCATCAAAAGAGGTAAAACTCTTTATCAGTCGATTTTCATCGAAGCTAGAAGAAAAATGGAAAAAAAGCGGAGAAAGCAAGGAGCGTATTTTTTTAATAACAATTTTTTAATAACAATGATGGAAGTTTTAGTCTTCCGTGTCTCCATTCATAAAGACATCTGCGATATCTATCCAATCTCTCTTGTTTTGTATATATAATAAAACTGTGCTCGGATCTTGAACTTTTTTTCTTCAGCACAGGTTTTGATAGTTCCTCGCACCTTATTGGGGATTTCTAAATCCAATGGTGTTCCCGTTGATTGGATTGGAAGTAATGGTAATGGAAAATTTTACTTTTTTTTAAATAATTCCCCAAAGTTATGTTTCTAAAATTTTGCACGTGACTGTTTTTTAATATTAGTATTTCTGAAAATCACCCTAATTTATTATTGATATATTTCGTAGTAAAAAGCCTCATATATGAACAATCGGTTTTATGGGAACTATATCGTCGCTTGGCGCGCAATACCTCAAGTGCAAATAAACTTATTTTCTTCTAAACTGAATGGTTTTTTAACTGAACTTATTAAATATGGGCTTCCTCTAAAATTATTGGTCCCGAAATTAATTTTTTTTACTCAGCCACTTCATACGTGGTATTGCATTCGGCGGTTACGAGTTATTGCGCGCCAAGCGACGATATGTTATTATTAACAAATTTCGATGATTTTAAGAAATAGTTAAAATAATATTAAAAAAACAGTCTCGTGCAAAATTTTAATAAAGTAATGTTATAACTGAGATAGAAATAAAACAGCTTATAAAATTTTTGTTTACATTCAAAAGTATAAAATTTAAAACGTACGAAAACCCATCACCAAGTGTTATCCTGACACAGTTTATTGATTAAACGAATAACTACTTAGTTCTTACAAAGAACGTAGATAATAAGAAAGGACAACTCGTTATAATTGTAGCGAGAAAAGAGAAGACATGCCCCTGTTGCGCACTTCCGCTACAAATATAACTAGTTGTCCCTTCTTATTATCTACGTTCTTTGGTTCTTACAAGTTTAACTAGTAGCATTTTATCGATTCTAACTTCCAAACCAATCACCAAATCACAATTGTGTGATTTGCGTAAATTCCCACCAGCTGTTTTTGATCAGCAGAAACTAACAGCTTCCCCGTAAAATGAAATGTAACCTTGCTCTCTCAATTTCCCCTACTTTGCAAGTTTTTTGCGTACGCGAACGCAAAAAGCTGATAGTTTTGGCTGAGATTTCCATTACGGAACCAAGACGTATTCAATAAGGTGCTATCGGTACGACAATAACAAAATGTACATGTGTTTTGTTTTTGCTTTTGTGGCGAGGACTGTCAAAAACTTTCGTACGAAGGATGTGAAAGAGAACAGAAAACAATAAAGGATCAATTGCTCCAACCAATCACCAGCAGCCATTTGACATATGAAGCCGTGAGGCGAAGAAAAATAAAAGGGTGCTGCTATCACCTGTTAAATACGCCTTGTACGGAACCAATAGCTATATCCCTGCAAAAATCGTTGGACCATATAGTCTATTTGTAGTTTATTGGAGTACTTACAAAAGTGTTCCCCTGTCATGCTGTAGCGAACCAACTGGTGTGTCCGCGCCAGCTTATTGTTTGTCACCCGATCACCGCTCGTGTTTTAACGAAATGTAATTTAAGTTGAGAATTTGAAAGCACATTTTCGTGTCTGTCTGTAGCTGAACGTGTAGGGGTGCTCGCTGTTAGTTGTTAGCTCCCAGCATGTTCGGGTTCGAATGCCGTCAGAGGCAACATGTCATTTTTAATTTTTGTTTTTGGTTTTTATTAATTGCGAAAAAGCATCGGTGAAGTGAAGAACAAAAGCATGTACAGACGAAAAAATATAACAACAATGCTATTGTTAATATTTTGGAGTAGTTTTGTGCTACTCTGATGTAATGCAGGGATGGAGTATATGGTCCTGCCCTAGGACATCACAATGTTAATGGGGTCATATTTTTTATATGAATTGTGGTTAATTTTGGAGTACTCCTTGGTCCTTAGGTGATACTCTTTACACGCATGCATGGAGTAGTCGCGATTTTTGCAGGGATCTACCCTACTCAGTTCTTGGATTAAAAGTATCGATACCAAAATTACTTGGTATCGAACGAGACCTATCGATTATGTACTTGTATTTACTCGTATCGTTTCATATTTCCGCTAGTGCTGGATGTTTTTGGGGAGCAACATCGATGTATCGATGCATCGCCCTTTTTAAATGGCGAAGTTTTTAAATGTTGGCTGAATTCATTAACGCCGATATGCCAACCATCAGTATCTTTAATTTCACAACCCTACAAGATAAATTTGTTCAATTTGGACTTTGATTTAAAAGAGAGTGATATTTTGCATTATTGTGTTTATAAACACAGCCATTTACATATATTGCTGAAAATTTATTACAAGTCTTGTAAATTTCAATTTGTCAATTTCTTAATAATTCATATTAAGATTTCAGTAAAACAGAATTCGAATTATTGGAAATTACCTTCGATAACACATTTATATACATACATACACATAAGATGAAAGATTTTCGTTGAAAACACACACATAAACAGTCCCACAAAGAAGCCTGCGACTTAAAGATTTCAAGTTGTGCCAACACCAATAACCTAAAGAATTAATAATTTTTATTTAATAAGCTATATTTATCTATTCAAATTGTGCTCGTAGATTTTCACTTACCTATGCGATGGTTATAGTGAAAAACATCGAACATCGAAAAAAACATCGATGTTTGAAATAAATTCAAAAACATCGATGTATCGATATTACATCGATGTATCTTCCGGCACTACTTTCACCGAAGTTTTCGTTTTTGTAAATGATTTTAGTTCGGTTTATAAAATTTTACCCGAAATCTCATAAATAGTGCTAGAGACAAGAAAATGATTTCCAACGATGAATTCCAATCGCAAAACCATGTGGATTCGGTTGACTTTGAGCTTTATCGCGAACATATGGGAGAATTCAATGTGAGTTCATCAATTGATTGTTTAGGGCTCTTGGGGGGAAAAGCGGCGGTTGTGTCATCGGTATTCGCTTTCTTTATGGATAATTTGATATTTTGTCCTTTTTTCGAATTTATACACAAATCAGTGAACAGTAGTTAAGACTTGATAATTAAGTTTATTTGCAGACTTCCGCTTTACATAGGAAATTGGTGAGTAAAGTGGAAGCAGTACGTATTTTACGCAAGGAGCTGGAACAATTTCGAACCGAGCGTGATCAATTCAAATTAATGGCGGAGACCTTGCAACTACGTTATTCAGCTATAACACGTAACAATGAATACAGCAGTTGTCTTGGAATGGAGGGCAATAAAACTAGTGTAGCATCAATACTGCACGAAACGCGAGAGAGAAATATAAAGCTCACCACGGAAGTAGAATCTCTGAAGCAAAAGTTAAACGAGCTGCAGGGCGATATCGAACTCCTAAGGTCTGCTACAAAGGAAGGAAAATCGGAAAGATTGCAAAATGAATTGATTGCTGAATCAAGCAATTCGGAAGCTGTGCAATGGAAGGGGGAGCGTTCGAATTTTATTTGTCATTTGGAGAACCTGAAAAAGAAGGTAAATAGTGCATTACCAAATACAAGTAAAAAAAAAGTTTATCCAGATAGGTTCCTCTTGTTAGAATGTACAGCTTGCCTTTGATCTAAAAACTTTAATAGACGAAAAAGAGGATATTATATCAGAACGTGATGCTTACAAATGCAAGGCGCATAGGCTGAATCATGAACTGTTAAATGCACTAAAAGCCAACGAATCACATCCTAAGGTACATATCGCACATTTTCTGTGTCATAATCCAAAAAAAAAAATTGCGTTAGGTATACAGAGATGACCGCTACTGGTTGTTCTATGTTGTGTAAAAATTCCATAGATGTACCGATTACCAGTACCTCATTAGAACAAAATATGTATTGATTTCTACTATGAGCGTGCATATATATGTACATGTATGTATGTAAATTCAAAACCTTAAAGTCGTTTTTCTGCAGTTTTTGGTTTTTGGATTATGACACTGGCAGAATATGTTTTTTGTGAAATTTACATTAAAGCTGTATCACGCAATAATACCTTTTCTAATTTTTATAGCTAATCGATATTGATGGCATATTGTTAGAAAATAAGTACCTACACGAACGGTTAAAAAATGTTGAGTGCGAATTGGATATAACAAAGCAATCTCTTAACAAATACAAGGTATAAAATACTAACATAAAAAACGCTGGTTTGGTCTGCTTTATTTGATCTTAGTCGTTTGTATAAACTAATATGTCACTTAATTTAACTTATTTCATGCTTCAAAGACTATGTTGGAAACGAAGCGTAAAAAGGGTATTATTAAACTAGGTTCCCATGCAAATGATGAAAGTATTTTGTCCCATAAACAAGGTAAAGAGGTGCATAATACACCATTGATGTTGTGTTTCACTCTTTTAGATACCTTTTTCGTTTATACAATTTTTTTACTTACATATAGTACATATTATGTACCAGGACCTTATATTAAACTTGTGTTAAATATCCCTCATTCATACTTTTATAACCCAAATGAAGAAATTTGTTTGGCAAATTTCTAACAATTTTGCGTAAAATATTTTGTAGTTTCCACGTAAAAGGCAATAGCGATGCATTTAGCAATATAAACCTTAAA
This sequence comes from Rhagoletis pomonella, assembly GCF_013731165.1. Taxonomy (NCBI): domain Eukaryota; kingdom Metazoa; phylum Arthropoda; class Insecta; order Diptera; family Tephritidae; genus Rhagoletis; species Rhagoletis pomonella. The sequence goes on from NW_023458920.1 coordinate 23,762, forward strand.
AAGCTTTAAGCGTGCCTGCTGAAAAATTCTTTTTTTTTTATTTATGACAACATTTCAGTAAATTAGCGATATGTATTCTTCCGGTCACTGCAAAATATTTTAACAATAAAAACTTTAAATAATATTAATGTTAATGTATAATTGCAGTCAAAACAATGCTTGATAGTGGCGTGGACTTACCTACAAAAACAGAGACTATTCAAGACTTGAAATCACTCTGTTTGGCGCTGCTAGATAATTTAAACGACAAGCATATCGCTCTTAATCATCAAAAGAAAACTAACAAGTAAGTTTTTGTTATAGAAACGATGTGAACATATTGTTTAGGCGGTGTTTATAGTTAATATTCATGTTCACTCTAATCCTATCCTTTTATTTCTTCTGCCACCATTATCATGTGTAGGATGTTTGTATAATATACATGTATACATTTTTGTTGCAGAATTCTCGCAGCTAAAATTGCAGAGCTGGACCAACGCATACAATGCCTAGCCGGCATTGGTGACATGAGTGGAACTGCATCCTCTTGCAATAGCGAGTATTCACCCTCTCAATTCTTACTTCAGGGTTACAGTGCTTCATCTGTTGATTCCAGTAACGTCATCGAAACGGAGGCGACAACAACCACCACAACCAACACGAAATGTTCGGTTGTCCTTAAAATTAACGATTCAGAAACTGTGACAACGGAACGAGAAGACTCAAATAAAACTTCGCGAGTCGGTATTTCAGACGACTCTGTCGATTCATTATCGACAGAATCTGGGCGCAGCATAATGTCTTCAGAATACGGTGGCTTTGCAGGGGCTATAGGCACATTCAGCCTCAGCGAATTCACAAATGCTGCCATGCATGCATACGAAACGTCACCGTCGACTACCACGGACTCGGGTGGCAATTCCAGCAGAAGAGTGAACGTCAGTACGAGCAACCCGCGCATAACCAGCGCAATCGCGAGGGAGCGACATAATGATTTGAAAGACTTGCCCCCAGAGCTAGCTGCTATGGTGCAACAAGCCCTCCATGAGTTGGATATGCGTGATTTTGACGAAGTTGTAAACGCGAGCGAAGGATGTGACGATAGAGGCTTAGGCGGGCATTAGAAAACGTTGATGGGCACTCTCGCAACGTACGAAGAAAATGAAGAAACAGAAAAAAATCCATGCCAAGTTTAAACCAAGGGTTCCAGCTTTTTGTTATTTCAAATTTTTTTATGCAGTTATACTAAATAGCATAGCTTTGTTGAGTATAAGTAAACGTTGTTGTTATGGTTCCGATAAAGAAAATACGGCTATAGACACCCACGAGTACAAATTCAAATACGTACATATGTACACTCATTAGCACTACATATGACCAAACAAGCACTGTTTTAATGTTTTGTTACTTCGTTCTTTCAGTTTAAAACGAATAAAATCCATTCATTTGCGCAATAAACAATGAAACATAGACTTTGCTTATATTGCATTTATTTAAGATTAATATTTTAACTATTTTCTATCTATGCATTAGCATTACAATCACAGTATATCGATTAAAGAAATTATAATTTCCAGAAAACAAAATAACGCGACATCCAAACGAAGAAACTTCTATGCATACAGGAACATCGAAGTCAGCCTGTAAATAAAATTAAATTGCAAGTTCTTTATTTAGGTCACTAAAGTTTAATTGAAATTTGGAACGATAAGCTTTTGATATTTGAATTATAGGATTAACTATGCGTGGACGATCAGTTGTCAAGTGCGAATGGATGAATATAAGTGCTTTTAAAGTTGGTGAAAAATTAATACACTTTAGTTTGATTACTTTTCAACATGCAGTTTTTATTTAACACATTACAATAGTGTATTTTCATATCACATAAAATTACATGAGCAAATCATTTATATCAGAATAACGCTGAATGATCTTAATATACAAATGTACATATATAATAAAATCGTGTTGGCCATTTTTAATATGTGTGTTCGTTGAAATTCACTAATTTGGAATCAATTTTTAATGGCACTAGGCCCCAACTAGAAATACCATAGACCGTAAATAACGATTATTTCTCAAATTTCTATTATAAAATCGTACTGAAATAGCTACATATCTTTGACTCGGGAAAATATTAACTTCAAAAGTTACTTTCTGAGTTTAAATTTTGTTTAAAAAAACACACACAACAGGTTTACATATATAATCGTTACGGTCCCTGAGATATACAAAATATGTACGTACATATATGCGTGCGTATGTTATAAAATTGGTACCTAATAATAGTAGCCGATACTATAAATATAAATTAACCTTATTCTAGCGTTCATTGGATGATTAATGGCAACGCATGTAGATACATATTTCGATACAAAGACCGAGCATGCAGTTGTTACTTGTTAGTAAATGAAAGTTTTAAAATGTTTAAAGGAAGTGCTCTGACTAGCTCGTTTCGCCTTTACGAATAATTAGACTGGCAATTTTTTGCTTTTGTTAAATGAGTTTCAAGTTTCGAATTAAAATAAAACAACGGTTTTACAAGTTTAATTTCTATAAATGGAATAAACTGCCAAACCATGAAAGGATTTCGAATTACCGAAAAGTTTTTTCTAAATACGTATTATTGGAAAGCTCAGCCATATGTATGTAGGTACAGATGCGTGCAACTAATTAGCAACGAAATTCAAAACGATATTGCTTGCAAATTATGTTTATTTATTTATTTTTAAAAATTTTCATTTAAAATAACATCAATCTATAACAGAAACCACAATAACAAAAGTTGCAAAGCTTGCACAAATTGCAAAAAAATTAAACAAACTTAAAAAAATCGTCATCAAAATTTCAAAATATTTAATTAGAATATATAGAAAATGTTGGGGTATGCAGTTTTGTAGCCCATTCAATTTTAGTATAATAAAGTGGAAGTTTCAAGTCGCTAAAAATTACCGTTGATTTTTTAGAATTTTTTTTTGTCGAGGGTGTTGCGGATTTTTTTCCATGTAAAAAAAATTTTGATCATGTGTTATATGGAAGAAAATGCGCAACACCCTCCAAAAAAAATTCTAAAAAATCAACGGTAATGTTTAGAAACTTGCACTTTATTATATTAAAATTGAATGGGCTACAAAACTGCATACCCGAAAATTTTCTAAATAGTCTAATTAAAAATTTTGAAATTTTGATGACAATTTTTTGAAGTTTGATTAATTTTTTTGCAATTTGTGCAAGCTTTGCAACTTTTGTTATTGTGATTTCTGATATAGATTGAATTATATTTTAAATGAAAATTATTAAAAATAAATAAATAAACATAATTTGCAAGCAATATCGTTTTGAATTTCGTTGCTAATTAGTTGCACGCATCTGTATGTATTTACTAAGTGTACCTACTTATTTATTTAAAGACTTGTTTACATTACAGACATACAAAAAAGTTTTAAAAAATTTGAATTAACTAATTCCAAAGAAATTAAAACTAACGAAATTCGAAATACAATAAGTTAAATTTTTGATAAAACGTTTTTTTTTTTGACTAAACATAAAATCGTTTAAGAGAATTTGGGAGAATCCTTCTGATAAATAAATACTTAGTACCGAAAAGATTAACCAGTGTAACGGGTTTATATGGCAAATTTCATTTAAAAATTTATACACCTGTGTAAAGTATACGTAATTATAGTGAAATGCGCCGAAATTTAATGTCGCAATGGCATTCGTGGATTGGTAATTTTTATATTTCCTCTTCTTTACGATCGAATAGGAAAATGTATCGCCGACTATTGTGAGGGTCGCAGCCAAGCTTTGCTCTAACACACTTCAACTCTCTACATCACCGTTAGTATTTGCTTCAACTGCATTGCTATCATAATAGTAACCTACCAGCTTAATTATTTGCGACGCAACAAAACCACTGCCCAAACCCGTAATAATGCCATGCAAAAGTAAGCGTTGCTTACTCATCGACATTTGGATGGTACGGTCACTAGAAAAGGTTTGATTGCGCCGATGACATAAATATCAATTAATGAATGACATGTAATTGGTGAAGAGCACGTAGTTCTCTACTAACCGCGCACACAACTCTTGACGCACAGCTGCTGTAAATTTATTAACCAAACAAAGCGCCGTCGTGGTGCCAAAGATCAAATTGTAAAGTAAAACAATCTGAAAGTTGCCGAGCCATTCTATGGCACCAAAGTCACCCAACAGATCAAAGTTCGTAATACCTGCAACGAAAATGTTCAATAATTGAGTTACACAAAAAAAAAAATGAAAGGCAATAATAAAGGCTTTTAAAAGTTAATTCAGACAACAACCATACTCCGGATTAAAGGTGCAATTACAGATTTAGGATTAGACTTGATATACACCAATGTCGCTTAACAGTACGGCGTCGCAGCAATTGCGTTCTAAAATGCAAGAGAACAATTTGCGGCAAGTGTGCATAGCACCTTTAATCTGAGTCAATGCCGCCTCGTGTCTAGATCATAACTCACCAATAATTCTGCTGAGCAGCGGCAGAGCTGAACTCAAAATTAAAACCAACGCACAGTTGAGTATCAATTGGGCGAGTGAAGTTTTTCGTTTTTGTGGGCGCACATGACGCATAAAAGGCATCGTGTAGAACCCAACGACCGAAGTGGCTCCCAAATAAAATATTAGACACACTTCTAAGCCGGCGCCAAACGGACCGAGCTTGGACAGCGACGTGATGCCAAGTGTGAATTGCTGCAACTAAACAAAAAAAAACAATTATATTTGAACTGATGACGAGCTAAGCAAAACAAAAACAACTTACTCTTTTGCTAAGAGGTAATGCTTTGATTCCAATTAACAACTCCAGTGTATTTTGCACCACCAACAGCACTGTTATTCCCGTAAAGAACAATAACGATAGCATTGCCAGTGGATAGACGAAGTTGCGTTGAAACGCTGACGACTTGCGTAGCTTTTCCAGCTCTCGACTTTCAGACTCCAATTCTCTCAGTCTTTGATTGAGCTTTTCATGCTCGTTTTGGTGGCTATCTAGCGGTTTTCGTTGATACAGGTGCTCCAACGATGTATGTTTGTAATAGCCGCCGGCACCACCATTTGTGTAGCTGCGCGTCAAACTGGAACGCAAGCTGCTGCTACCGTTGCCACTGATGCTGACATTCAGCAGTTCAATGTTCGCTAATTTTCGTTTCACACTGGCGATTTCCATGTAGTATACTTGGTATTCCTCATTGACGTCGCGAAGCAGATGCGGCTTCACCAGCACTTGTCCCATCACGCCAAAGAGACGAACGAAACCAAGAGGTGTACAAACTACGGAATTATATGAAATAGATTCAATTAACAAAACAATTCAGTAAAAAACCAAGTATCTTAGAACCCAAAACAAAGACTGATTCTCTAAATAGTTTATACAAATTAGTTCGTAAGTATAAAATAATGTTCAAATGTAATTTTGCTAGTATTGAGTATTTAGCATATCTAAATTGGGTATTTAGTTTCTTGAAACAAAAGTATTTAAGTATGTATGTATGTATGCATCACTGAACATTTCTATTTTTCACTGAGAAGTGATTCAGTCTGCTTGCTCACTGTAAATCTATAAATAAAAAACTTTCTTGATTTACTATCGAAACCTTTGCCTTGGAAACGGGGGTACACAAAAACATACTTTGTCAAAGTGAACAAAACAATAAAGAAAGAGAACATAAAGGACAATATATTTCTATACCTCACAACGCAAACTATACCAGCAAAACCGAAACGTATATTACTTTTATTAAAAAACGATTATAAAGTGCTATGTCTCAAGGAGATATGGACGAAGACTTCCTGGACTTTGAGTCAAAAGTCAATCAGGTAATGAAACTACTTGAGGATATGGCCAGCGCTAATAAATCGGAGTCAGAAAGTACAAAAAAGCCAGATACGTAAGTCAATTACAGCAAGTAACGACAAAAGATAATGCTCATAGTCATAGTGAACTACCGCTACAACAACAATAAGAAAAAAAATAAAGCGCCAACACGCATTTTCACTTTTTTCCGTTAGTAAGTCTGACATCAATGAGGATAAATTTATTGTCAGCGTGCGTCAGGATCGCACGGTACTCAATCGGAAGGCGGCCCATGAGAAAGACCCTAACGATCAGGGCGGTCCCCAGCAAATGGACAAATATACCTTCATGCAGCAGATGGAGCAAGACGCCGCCGAACGCGCTAAGGTGCGGCAGGAGCGCGAGCGTATAGCTCAAAACTTTCGCAGGTTAGTCAAAGCATAATACGAGAAGATGAATGTATTCAAAGACTTTACCCTTCACAGTCTAGGCAACGAAGCTTTCCGCAAGCAGAACTACGAAAAGGCCATACAAATGTACACAAAAGCCATAGAACACGTAAAGGATAGCCCGATACTTTACAATAACCGAGCGCTCTCTTATCTCAAGTAAGTATATACATAGATAAAAAGGCGAACAATAATTTATTATAAACGCGTTTACATATGTACATCGTCAAAGGCTTCGCAATGCTAAACGCGCAATAATCGATGCTGACTATGTGATTAACAAATTAGACGAAAAGAATTTACGATCCTGGTTATATCGTGCAGCGGCCTATCTGCGATTGGGCGATGAAAAAAATTATGAGACGAGCATTAAATTCGCAAAGAAGAATAATTCTAAAGAAATTGACTACATAGCTGCATTTCAAGAGAAACTCAGAACAGAATTCTAAATATGGACACAAAAATAACCCAAGCACTTTAAATTGATTCCCATATTGTGTAATGTTTAATCATTAGAACTCGAAATTTTGTATTTACATATGTATACCGACATGCAAATGTATGTAAATCAATGCACTATTTTTTTACTCACCGAGAAGTAGAAGCACACCCAGAAATGAAACGCAGGAGTATAGAAATGGTAGATGTACACTGCCCAAATCTGGAAATAAAAATGCAACAAGCAGCAGTGAATATTATTGAAACTGAACTGAAACAATTGATTAACAGAACACAAATAATACAAATGCAATTCACTACGGAAATGGATTTCCGGTGTATTTTCCGCTACACTGGATATCCATGTTTTTGCAACTGCTGTTGGGCAATAAAAGTAAATAAGTGAAGTACATCACTACAGTACGTACTTAGCAGTGACAAAAATCCAATTCTTTCCGGATCCATGACGGCGGACAGCACATAGGTTATGCCCAAGACAACCGTTGCTAAAAGACTGAATACTGTAAATGTTTCATAGACGCGTGCAATTATGCCCTTCTTATGTCCCACAAACCCTGTGGACTCGGTGAATAAGTACGCGAAAGGCAGAAATACAAACAGCGAGAGATTGGAGAATAGAAACACGTGATTCCAAAGACCTTTGAAAAAAACAAAAAACATATTGCATATAGCGATTATGTCTCCGCTTACGAATCAGTTAAGAATTTACCTTGTATAAGAGAGCTATTCA
>NW_023458920.1:36214-59177 GCF_013731165.1 Rhagoletis pomonella
TTTTTTTGTTTCTAATTGTTTGTTTGTTGTATCTTCTTTTCTTGGTTAATTTAAAATAATGATTGGCCCCTGAGGATGCTAAGCAACGTTTGTTTTACTTGCACTAATCACCAATTAGGTCAAAGAAGCTCATCAAAATTAACATATCTGCATATTTGGAACTTTCTGCATACAAAGTTTGTTGTTGTAACATTTTTTTATTTATCCACAGAGTTTGAAATGCGAATTTTAAATTTCTCGAAAGCAATTTAAGTGAAAAATTATTTTAATTTTATATGTAAATTAACGGAAAATAAAAAATTATTTAATTTAAATTTTTAAATTACTGGTGAACCCGGCTGTAAGTGTATTTAACTGGAATTTAATAAAAAAAAAAACTTTTAAACAAACGAAAGAAAAATTGTCAAAACTGGTCAAAGTCTTTCCCAATTTTCTTCATATGAAAGTATAGACACATATGAAACATACCCTGCAGTGAAAACCCAAACCAGTTAGAAAAAATACTAGTTCGTAAACTAGTATGTGCCTACCAGTTCGACATTTTCGAAGAACTTGAGCGTTCAGCGACATCTGCCTTTGAATTGCCAAAGCCTAAAATAAAACGCAATTAATTGCTTTTCTTACAAATGTCGGCTGTGGCGTCACGTGAAGACTACTGGTTCTGGTTCTCGGATCGCAGGTTCGAGGCCGCTTGGAGGTGGTTAACATTTTTAAAGTTAGATCAAGTAAGTAGGAATAATTATTTCAATTTAAATATAAATAACAAACTTAAAAATCTAGTTGCATTACAAAAAAAGAAACAAATATATGGGAAAAAATACTTGTGCCATGAAATATATTTTTTTTTAATTACATTTAATAATAACAAAAAACCCTAAATAAAAAATATAAATAAAAGAAATATAAAACAAAAATGAAAAAAATTCCCTGTGCCAGGGCTTGAACCTGGTACCTCAGACATACCACGCGAGTGCTTTGCTCTGTCGGCCATTGCGACTGTTGGAGCGCCGCGAGCAAAAAGGCATACTAATGCTTTTCATGGGGGATGAATTGGCAGACTATCTCATCAACTGGTATGATGCTACTAGTATTTCTACTAGTAGATGCTGATGCATAGCCTGATAATTGGCATCTCGTAGGACATCGCAATGTTAAAAATACCAGTCGCTAACATTGAGAAAGGATAGAACGTGAACTAGTTGGGCTGAAACACAAACTGGTAGAATTCTAGTTGACTTTCTTTGCTTTCCTGCAGGGATATATATGTCACCAGTTGTTTTTTTAGTGACACTCCCTTCTCCCTCCAGAAAAGAAACGATAAAGCATTCTTCTTACATTTATTTCATTCAATGCAGTTCCAGAAATAAGTTCAATAAAAAATAAATCAAGTATTTAAACAGTTTTAGCCTTAAAATGGTTATTTACGCGAAAAAGTACCGAAATTACTAATTTTTTCATTGTCACTCGAAAAAACCAGAATTTTTTTTTTAATAACTTTGGGAAGATTTCAGATAGAATGTTTAGATCAGAGGCAATGAAAGTTGGCACCAAATAAAACATATCTGTCAAGTTTCAAAAGTGTGCCACCAAATTAAACAAAAAATGGCAGCATGCAATTTTGTAATTTTTGAAACTTAACGATTTTTTTTTTTTAAATACTTCAAAATGTTAACTTTAAACGATGAAAATGTTCTTTTGCCAAAACGAACCAAGTCTGGAGTAATAAAGCTAGTGTGCCAAAAACTCCAATCTAAGAATTATCGAAGGGAGAGGAGATTCACGGAGGATCATTACTATACCAAATACTAAAATCTGATTTGTATTCCAGTCGCATTGCAGGATTTCTTTTTTGTGTGGTCTATTGTAACATGCATTTTTATAAGGTGTTTCCACGACCAATTTGCTGTTAGTTTAAATCGTTTTGTATTAACGATTGATAAATTTATACTAAATAATTCTGTGCATTAAAAATTTTTGGTAGCAAAGAAAAAGTATTTTTTCGTATAAAGGTAGTATTTTGAAAAAACCGCAGTATACATTTTGGAATCCCAAAAAAAAAAGTATTATACTGCAAAAGAAAGTATAGAAACGAGCGCTAAGGATGGACTATGTATTCATAATCGAACAAAAAGTCTGATAAGTTAAACACATAATTCAATTATACATACATACATACATAGATTCTAGCTGGCTGATTATACATATTGGGGTCCATAAATGTGTGATACGTGGACTTTAGATCACACTTTGTAAAATAAATACATACATAGTACATGTATGTACAGTGGCGGTCAAAAGTGGATGAATGGTGTTTTGTGTTTAATATTTACAATGATTTTCAAGATAAAATTTGTTCATGCTTTAACCAAAATCATATAAATCAAAACTTTCAATGCTTAATATAGAATTCAACAAGTTTTCATGTTGTTGTTGTTGTAACAGCATACAAATTCCCCAAAGAGATTTTGTGGAGTGTTGCTGGAGTGACAGTCCTCCCGACTGTCGTGGGAACGAACAAGTTTTCATCAACATTCGTTGTTGTTGTTGTTGTAGCAGCATACAAATTCCCCAAAGAGTTTTTGGGGAGTGTTGCTGGAGTGACAGTCCTTGGCCAGATATAAATCTGGGTCGTTCCGGTTACGTAGACCCGACTGTCGTGGGAACTCATCAACATTCGTTTTTAGCTTTAGTTGGGCGTTCCAAGCACGACGATTACCTTTACACAAAAAAAAAAAAAAAAAAAACAAAACAGATCAAGCTTGGTAACTTACTAATACTTACGCTACATGTTGACGACATACTCATACATAGTTGGGAATAAGTTATCTGCAATAGAAATCCTTAAAAAAGAATTGACGAATAGATTTTGAGATGTCAGATTGTGGCCAACTAAAATATTTCTTGAGTATGAAAATTGAAAACTTCAAAAATGGTTTGCAACTACCTCAATAAGCAAATACTGAAACTGTTTTGGAGAAATTCGAAATTTCGGAGGGCAACCTAGTGAAAATTCCAACGGAGAAAAATATGCATTTAATTTTTAGAGAAGATCCAGGTTCTTTGGAAAAAGATATAGAGCTTTTGGGTAGTTGGAAATATGGGTAGGTTTCAACACAATCCATCCGAGAAACACTGGCAAGCCCTAAAGAGAATCGTGCGGTATATAAAACGCTAAATTAGTTGGATACGCAGATGCTGATTTGAAAGGGGATATAATTGATAGAAAGTCAATTAGTGGTTACGTCTTCAAAGTATTTGGTTGTAATGAATCATGGTCTTCGAAGAAACAACAACAGTATCTACCTTTTTGAGTGAAGCAGTCTCAGAAGCTATTTGGATCAGAGGATTACTCAAGGACTTGTGCCAAATTGGTAAAGTCTACGTCTAAAAAGCTTGATAAATAATTATAATCGGATAAAGTTTTGTTTATTGTTTATTGCACCAAAAGCCGTTCTGCTTAACCCAACTCTAAAAGCATCAAATCGACGCAAATTACGGCTAGGAACATAAAAATGGATTCGCTCAAGTAGAGACAGGCGCTCAATTATTCCCGATAGGATTCCCAATAAGAATGAGGCAGCCTGAGAAGTTCTACTGTTGTGCAAAGTTGGTAGGCTAATTAGCCGACAACGGGAGATGATAAGATGGCAATGGTTCAGCAAAATTTAATGAACGTAGAGCAAAGCGTATAAATACCTTTTGCACCTTTTCTAAAGAATTAGTATGAACTATATGACTTTGTCTCCAAATAAAGGCAGCATACTTATTCCAATTTGGAACGCACAGACGCGGTATAAAGCATCTTAATAGTATAAGGATCGGTGAACTCAGAAGAGTGAGTTTTGAGTCGAAATGAACACCAAGATCTTTAGTCTCACTTTTCGAGTCAAGGCAAGTATTTGCAATAAAATAAGATGTTGGTTGGTAATTGTACTTTTGATTTAGAAAATGATACTTTATGGCATTTCTTGATGTTAAGGAAAAACCGATTTTCAACACACCAAGTATAAAGCCTGTCAAGCTGCGATTAAAGGATCAGCTGAATTTTTATACATCTAATTTCGGAATAAATTTTCAAGTCATCAGCAAACAAAAGACCCCTAGCATTTGAAAGACAAGAACTGATGTCATCTTAGACCGCATCTCGTACGTGATATATTTACGGTACTGCTTGGAATCCCGTCCATTCCAACAGCATCGAGAATATGCTATCTTAGTTAAATATACATACTATTATATAGCTTAGAAGGAAAAGTGTAACAGGTTAACTGATTTTAAGCATTAAATTTAACTTTACTTTAATTATATATTGCAATACATGATTCAAATGTATATACGTGAATGTATATAGGTCAAATGACTGTAATAAATAAATAAATAAATAGATAATAAAAAGTATGAAGAATATTGGACCCAAGCTGCTTCCCTGTGGGACCCCTGAAAGAGCAATAACTGGCTTCGACTAAACACCATCAATAACCACCGTGCTAGTTCTCACGCGTAAGTAGGACCTGATCCACTCTAAGAAGCCCGAGTGGATTCCCATACATTCTAATTTGGTCACTAAAATATTATAGGAGATATCGTCGAAGGCTTTCGAAAAATCTGTGAACATATAAATCATATCAAGTTGAAAGCCGTTACAAAATCCTCTAGGCAACTTGAGCAACCCAAGTGCGAAATGCGGAAACCGATCCGAGTGGAGCCTTGCCTAACGGCAGAAAGAGAGAGAGCTTCGGTGGGGCCACTCCGACTTATCCGGTTTAAGGGCTCACTAAGTCTGCAGCTCTTGTTCACCAGTAGGTGTGGCTGCAAGCGGTCGTCTGAATTGGAGCAAGCGGCTCGCTAAACGTGTTTTCGGAAGCCATTGCACAGTGGTTCAAAATTGGTATTTTGTGTTCGCAATTGACTGAAGCCTTCATGTTACACTCAATTTGATCATCTTTTTTAATGAAAACTAATAAAGATTTCAAGAGACCAGCAGTGGAATTCCGACAATCGGTACGATAAATATCCATCGCTAAAATTCTCTAAGTTGAAAGCCGTGGTGCCTAAAAGTACGCAACAATGAAAAGTAACATAAGCAAAGTGTAATCAGCCAAATCTGGCAGTATGGGGGCATGTTATTAGATGTTGCATGTTGTTAGGCGCGCCAACTTTTCTTTTGGAGATTTTTAGCGATCAAAATTAGCGATAGCGAATATGTATTTTTAGTGCAAAGTTCAGAAAACGTAGCAATTTTGAAGAAAATCAATTCTCCTGTTCCAGTTAATAAATGTTTCATAATAAAAGCTATGTCCTCGAAAATAATTATAGGGTTCTCCGAAACCGAAAAAAATAAAAAAATAAATAAATGATATTAAAAAAATTTCACCAAATCTTTTTCTTTATAATTAAATTTTAGTACAATAAACTACAATTTACAACTGGCTAAGAGTTCGCACTGATTTTTAATAATTGTAAAATGAGCTTTGTCGACATATGCTGTTTAGTTTTTGCGTGAAAGATAGACTTAAGTTGTTTTGTCAAATTTACACAGAATTGTTTTCAACTAGTTTCTGTTATGTAACACTTTGCACTACAAAAATTTAGAAATCGGGCACAACTAGTTAATGAAAATTTTATTAGTTTTTATTCAAAAAAAATAATAATCAAATTGAGTGAAAATCACAAAATACCAATTTTGAACCACTGTGCATCGCCTCTCCAGCAATGGGCTGTGCGCTGGGTCACGTAAAAACCCCTTCCAATGAAGACTGAATGGGATATACAAAAGTTTAAATTGGAATTGTTTAATGTTTTCAATTGTACCCTCAGACATATAATGGAAACTACAAATAAACAAATAAATAAATAAAATACATACATAACAACAACTGGCTCTAAAGCTGCCTTTACACGGGTCGATTTCTGTTGGTTGTAAAATCGACTAGCCAAAGCATTGAAATTTTACGGTTGTATTACCAAAATCGGCCCGTGGAAAGGCAGCTTAGCTTAACCCTTTCGCACACAAATTTTTTGAAAACGTTTGCAGAAGGAAACTACCCAGTAGCAAAATGTAATGTAAAGTAATCGATAAAAATAATCAGTAAAACAACCCTTTTCACATTCGAAAATGCATTTGTTTCCCCAGAGCGATGTCCTAGGAAAAGTGGGGCATTCAATTTTGCATTACCTAAAATAAATAAGTAAGTTTTGGGACTTTTTGAATACATTAGAATGGTGATTACATATTAAACAGTAACTGGATCTAAAACTCATAAGAAATACGTCCGATTATTTCTCACACATGGAATGCATTACTACTTTTCCCACCTTTTAGTGATATTTGTAGACAAGATATAAAATTTCCATAGAACTAGAGAAAATAATGTATAAACAGCTTAAATGGGGCACGAGTAAAATTTTAATGCTCCCGTTGAGACAAAATAAATGCAACTACCCAATAAACATTTGGATTGGAGATCAAGTGGAGATCCAATACAAATTCTAAGGTCCAATGTTAATTTTCAAGTGTACCTCAATTGGAGAACCAATCCATTCTCTAACAAAAGGGGACATTATTTATGGAAAATAATCTGAGTTCTCCACTTGAGAAAACCTTGGATGCAAATTTGAATATAAACTTTATTCAACTTTTATTCAATCCTTGGGAAAATTTTGAAGAAAAATGTTTTTATCTTCTTGAGAATCAAGAGATTCTCAAAGATTGGAAAAAAGTTACAAAAATTATTGCTTTTATCTACGTGATTTTATAACAAATTTTTTTACGTCGGCATGTCGACAGCCGCCGATTAAGCCACTTGTTATCTCGGTCAGAAAACCTCAAATGTATTTCACAAAAGGGCAAATGTATTTCAGAAAAGGCAAAAATTATTTCAGAAAAAACCAAATGAAATTCAGAAAAACACAATTGTTCTTCAGAAAAAATCAAATGACTTTCAGAAAAACGCAAATATATTTCAGAAAAGGGCAAATGTATTTCAGAATAGCACAAATGTATTTTAGAAAAGCATAACTGTATTCTAAAAATATTTTTCTGAAATACATTTGTGCTATTCTGAAGTACATTTGCCCTTTTCTAAAAAAAACATTTGCGTTTTTCTGAAAATAATTTGACTTTTTCTGAAATACAATTGTGTTTTTCTGAATTTCATTTGGCTTTTTTCTGAAATACATTTGGCCTTTTCTGAAATACATTTGAGTTTTTCTGAAATACATTTGCCCTTTTCTGAAACACATTTGATATTTTCTGAAATTCTGAGATATGTAGTTCGGAACTAGCGCTTTGTCAGACTGTCTCTAAAGGCTGGTTTCTCCAACTCAACTTAACTTAGTTAAGTCAATTTTCTTGACTAAGTCAAGAATAAGCTGTGTAAAACGTAGGCAATTTTTTGACTTAAGTCCAAAAAGTGGCTAAACTAAGCTAAGTTGAGTTGGCCATAAGTTTTACTGCAGGGAATTATTCGCACGCACACAGTGACACCAATTGCACGCACACTACAAAAATGCTCTGCCGAGGCTGCCCACCTCTGCTTTAAAGTATCCATAAAAAAGAGCGGACATTTTTACACAGTACATCTATGGAAGATAAACTCGGCCCCTCAACAAACTTATTAATATGTAGTCAGTATTTTCCCATCCTTAGACACGGATTTGGGAAGCAAAGCCTGCAAAGTTAATTGCAGCTTTTTGATATTACTAACTTTAGTGTCGACTTAATTTTGGCTATAACTACGGGCCTTGTTTCCCAGATCTGTTTTTAAGAATGGAAAAATACTAACCACAACTACGGGCCAAAGTTCGCATGTTCGATGTTTATTACTACGATTAAATTCCCAGAAATACTTGAAAAAAATTTTCCTAGTCTATCTAAATAATACTAATTTAAACAAATGTTGACCTGCTACATTTAGTTCAGTAAATTGTTATTTCCTGCTACTATGGTTAGAATGATTTACGATCAAACTGTTGGATGGGAAGCAATCTATGAAATTAAAAAATTGCTGAAAAACTGTATTTGTCTGTAAAAAGTTAATATCCGCTTTCGGATTCTTGTTATTTGAGGGCCAGACGCGTCCAATGGTACCCGCTTTCCAAAATTTTGACCAATTTTGGAGGTTGAAAGCCCTCCTAGATAATTACGTATTGTAACCCTCACTTCCTTCTTTCTGTATTGCCATAAAAAGAAGCCGAAGTATTTCTGCGCAGAACTTCTTTCTGAATAGGCGGCCTTCGGCCGAACTTAGGGATAATAACCCTCACAAAGTAGAATTCTCTTTCTGTGTTGCGAAGAAAAGAAACTGAACACCTTTTGCAGATACCACCTTTCTGCCTAGGTTAATAACTTTTGATCGGAAAATTTCTTGCTTCTAGTATAAGCAGCCAACTGTTAAAAATGTTATAATAGCTCGTACATAAATAAAAAAAAAAAAAATCCTTCAACTTACGAATACTTATGGGAAAAGGTATCCAAATTTACACTGAGGACAAAAGCAAAGTATCCCTCAAAATTTAAGGCGAAAATGTATCCAGTTGGATACATATGTATCAAAACGACAACACTGCTGGCAAGTTCCTGGATATTTTTTGCTGGAGAATACGAAAACTTAACTAGTAATATAACAATCCTTTACTAAAGTACTATAACTTAAACATATACCTGTCGACGATGTTTTTGCAAAACCGGCTATCTTACGGCATTCAAATTTTAAACGAAAGCGAAAAAACGGGTTTTCTTTGAAGGCATAGCCTTGATAGGCGGTATTTTCTTTAGCTATTATTTTACAAATCCGTTGTTTTTAACGATTTTACGATTTGTATGCATAAATCTCGATGCCTCGGGGTTACCAAATCTCATTTTTGCCACCACGGCGATTTAGGCGGTTTTGCAACTGGTCGATAGGCAGTTTTGAAAAAATATCCGACGATATTTATATTTATGTACATTAACAAATTGCAAAGCTAGTATGTAGTATAATGAATTTGGAATGCTTACGATGTTTTCACGTAGATTGTTATGAAAAATCTGCAATTTAATATCAGTTACTTCCTCCTCTTCCTCGTCCATATCGCCACCAAAGAACTTTTTAAATTTCCCGTTTGCAGCGGCCAGGTTGATAAAAAAAATGTTTCCGAATTTTTTACGCTTTGATATGAATTCAGAACACTTATGGGTGGTGGTATGCAAACCCTGCATCGGTTTTTACTATTAACAACTTCCGATTTTCACGGCATGCTTATCATTTTAGCCTGCACGGCACGGCGGCGAGCAAATTGCGCTATCATTAGTTTCTAATCTATTCGAATTTAATGCTTGAGCCACAAAGGTCAGGCAGCCTTGGAAGAAGTGGACTGTGAACCGCCGCAATATAATTTCGGCACATCAGCACTGAAAATGTTTAGCACAAAAAAGGAAACGATACCAGATATAAAAGTTTATTTTTCACTTATGTGTGTTAACTCATAAAACGCAGTTCACTAGAAAATCAAAGATTTGTTTTTATTCCCGTTTTCACTCACAATTCCGAATGTTTTCAGTTTCCACTTCTTTGATTGCCACAAAAATCTCCCCTTTCGGTTCAATAGCGATTTTTACTTTTTGTAAAGCAAAGTTCTGGTTTTTGCATAGAATTATTTATGTGACTTGACAACAATGTTATATCTTTATACACATATACATTTTCATCCGCACCCACATATGAAGCAAATTTTCCAAACAAATAATTTTTCAGAAATTTCCACGTATAAAAAACGCAAACAAACTTCAAACGGACAACTCAGTAGAGCTGGAAAAAAATTGATGACACTATCGATAGTATGTAAGTTTCCAATACCCCGACCAACGATGATTTTTCCGCAGATATCGATAGTTTTTCTCTAAAAGGCCATACACACGGATCGATTTACCGGCCAACCAGTTGGTCAACCGCAAGAAGTTGTGGTAAATAAGCCGTGTGTAGGCAAGTTGGCAAACCTTTGTCAAGTTATACGTCAAGTTGGAGAAAATCAAAAATTTTTAATTTTTGAGGCAGGTTGGTAAACTTGTTGCTCTGTGTGTAGACAAGTTGGCTACTTAAAATGCGATTTCTTTTTTTAAAGGCGCATTAACGTAGTAACATGTGTTTTTCGGTTCGTTTCGCTAGTGAAAATGCGTATAACTTATGAAAACGGGGGCGGTATCAATAACAAATACATGGAAATGAGAAGCATTCCTAACATAGCTTAAAAGTTTACCAGTTCAAAAACTGTTACTCAAATGAAATCGGCCAACTGGTTGGTGCGTTTGTAGGGCATTTCGTTAAGTAGGTTGGTCAACTGGTTGGCCGATAAAGCAATGCGTGTGTAGGGCCTTTAATATGCCTCGGTTATAATGGAAGTAACGGAACGGAGTGAACTGGCAAGGTCGGTGCACATAACTGCCCATCTTCACGTGCTGGCAAATCTCGCTTGTGTGACGATGCATGCGATATCCCGCCCATGTAGACCGCAAAAAGTACGAAGCATACTTTTTTTCGCATACCGATCGGTTTGCGAGCTTTCAACCACCTATATCTATATATATAATAAGCGAAGGAATCTTTTGTTCAGGATAAAAGATCTGCACCGTTCACCGATTTTCAAAAGAGGGGTGTCAAATTAAAGCGCTTGGCCTGTAGATGTGCAAACTGGTTTTATTTTTTCGAACAGAGTTGCCACCCGTAGAACAACCGAATTCAAATCATTTAATTGGCAATGCCATAATAATTGCGCCGTTCGTTCGATTTTCTCAGATGCGGTGTCAAATTAAAAGGCTTGGACCTTAACACCTTTTAAAAAATTATATTCAAATTATCTTAAAAAATATATATATTACGAAATGGGTAATGTGAAACGGGCGCTAAAAATAAAAAAGCTATAATAATGCAGCGTTTTTGCTGCATTTAAAATGCAACATTCAGCACTTTCGGATGTATGTTATTGAAGAGCGTTCATGCTATGGCATTTAGCAAATATACATATACGCGAGTTCGAAATCGTATGCTTTTGACAAACAGTCGTGTTCTAGTCACTTATTCAGATCTGTATCTATTACGATCAATTCTCACGGAAAAGATAATGTACAAAAACCCTACTGGTAAGAAAAAAAATAATTTTAGCCCAAAAATTCAATACAAAAACTTGAATTGTTTTAAGTATAACCGAAAATTTATTTGTGTATATGTTCATTTGTCGGTGCTGTTAATTGAAATTTCCTCACTTAATTAGGAAACAAAAGAAACATATTCTTTAATTTCCGTTAATTTAAATTCAGTTGAGTTTGCCACTATTCAAGATTTTGCCAGAAAAAATTCTTCTGACTAAATCTGACTACTTCGGACTGAAGAGAGTCACTCTCACTGAGTGTTGCTCTCTCATTTTTGCTGACATTTTCGAGTTAAGGAACGCTTTTTGGACTAAATCTGACTACCTCGGACTTTTGGTGACTATTTCTGGGAGATAAGGAACGCAACTAATATTGGCAAATGCTCGATATGCTACAACAAAATCAATAACAATTAAAAGTGTTGCCACATCAACATAAAAGCGCTAACCCCATAACCTACTTATAGCGTGTTTCGACCACAGTATATACAGTAATAAACCTTTTCGCAGTTTTTCACCAATTGGTCCCCGAGGAGTACTTTTGGGTTGTATGCAGCGTTTTGGTTTTGCGGGCACGGCAATACTTACTGTGGGGAATTTCGCCTCATGATTAGAAAAAGTTCTTTTCGAGGATAAAATATATATAATTGTGTTATTTACGAACAAAATGTAGGTTAAATATCATATCAATGTTTAATTAAGAATAATGTCAATAGTAAAGTACATAATTATTGCCTGTGTTTCTTTAAACTGGAAACTGAATCGTAATTATAGCACTGAATGGAGTTTTCTTAAATGTAAGTTGAAAATCAATAAAATATCCTTTGTAAGATTGCATTTTTATGAGAAACGTGAATTTTGTGAATTTATCATGGAAAATTCTAATTTTTCGAATATGTTTAAGTCTTTACTCCAAAACAAAACAAGGTTGGTAAAGTTATAGACTATAAAGCCTGCCAGTACATCATGTCATAGACATCTAAAAACTCTTTCAGAAAATTTTGATTCGCGTCCATTTTTAACGTTGCACTGATAATATTCGAAAATCTCTTCTTATTTATAGTGCTGTAAGTACATAACGATATTTAACACATGTGTGTACGCGCAAATAATGACCAGACGCGCAAATAATGGCCAGCCGGCACAATGAAAACGTTGCCGCAAACAAAACGGCTCAATTTGATTGGTCAAAAATCAGCGGGTTCCCCACATTTTTGTTGTTGTTGTTGTTATGCCGCATATGCGTGCGTCAAAAGTTGAGTTATCTTGGATGTCATCAAAAAACATCCATGTGACGCAGGGCCTTAAAGTGGTTGACAATTAATAATAATAATAGATTGGCGTTTACACATATATTAGTATTTGGCCGAGCTTCTCCTCCGATGTGTTGCGTGCGCCTTGATGTTATCACACAAAGCAGAGGGACTTACAGTTCTACGCCGCCTCCGAACGGCGATTGTATTTTTATGAGAAGCTATTTTTCATGGCAGAAATACACTCGGAGGTTTGCCATTGCCTGCCGAGGGACGACCGCTGTTGATAAAAAGCCTTTTTTCTATACTTTTGCGGTCTTGCTTTGACTAGGGTTTGAACCCTGGTGCTGCGGAGTGGAAGCGCGCACTGCTTACCACTAAACCACAGCGGCCGTCGGTTGACAATTATTTCGACCAATATTACAGCCCAATTCTAAAAAACCTCACAACTGAGTTGTGAGGAAAAATTTGTGAGATTTCTCGTGAGGTCTATTTTGTGAGGTTATTCTTGCCCACACCTCATAAGAAAAAAGCTCAACAAAATCACAACACGGGGTGAAAAGCATTTTGCTGTCTAACAGCTGTTTTGTAAATAAAATAAATACAAAAGATGGATGCAGAACATAAGGAACAGTAAATATTTTTGCAATTTGTTTATTTCTTTGATAATTACTGATTTTATTTATTTTCTAGGCGAATTCAAAAATAAATAACAAAGCAGGGGTAGCCCCAGTACTTCACACAGTTGCAATCCAAAACTTGGTGCAAAAGTTTGTATGGAAATGAAATCCTTTGCCTGCTCCAGCTCTTCCGAAACTGCCGCAAAAACAGGCAATAACTCTGCCATTACTGAATATACTTTTAGTTAAAAAAAAAATAACACAGGCACTGATAGCGAACGAAAATTAACAAAACATTATTCAATTGCTCAATAAAAATCGGATGTTTTTCTCTTGTGAGGGTCTCATTCGTACATCGTAAATTTTCTGACAATTGTGAGAGTATGAGCTTTCGAATTTACGCCAGCATAGGGATAAGCTCACAGTAGTCAGAAACGTCACAATAGTGAGAGTGGTGAATTTTGTGAGGGCAACATAATAGGGCTGTTAGTTTTCGTTGTTTTCTTTGCTTTGTTTACTTTTCTTTCTTTTTCCAGTGAAACAAGATGGCGTAGAACCCGCTAAAAAAGTCGACTTTTTTCACTCTCTCGTTCTTACGTGATCTTGTGTCTTTCGTTCGTGGATACGTTTCACGTTTGCGATCACACCTAAAAATTGTAATAGATTATGCAGTAGTGCCAATTTACAATGCTTTCTGTACGTAGCAACCCTGCATGTCATTAAAACGCCATTTTGTATTTCATATCCGTCATATTTTAATTGAGGGAAGGATTTTATCTTAAACTTTAAAAGAATAATGCCAGATACTGGAAAAAAATTGAGTGAACTGCGTGTTTATGATTTGAAAGAAGAGCTTGAAAAAAGAAAGTTAGAAACTTCTGGCGCTAAGGCAACTTTAGTGGAGCGGCTTGAACAGGTACTTATTAATTTATTACCTAATGTATGTAAAACATGCAGGCTGATGGTAATATTCGATACACATGCTGTAGATATAAATATGAATTTGCATATGTGCGTGTATATATATGTAACATCAATAATTATTTTAGGCGATCAAAAGTGAGGGCTTAGATCCTGCAAAATACCTTTTTATGCCTAATACCAAAGCCACCCCTAAGAAAGCAATGGAAGCGAAAAAAGTTGGTGGAAAGCCCATTGAAGAAATTAAAATCAAAGAAGAACCTATTGACGAAGATGATATACCTATTAAAACAGAAGATGGCGGAGAGGAAGAATACTATGACGAAAATGACCAATTCGAGGGCGATGACGACGATCAAGTCGACCAAGTAGGCGATGTGGATGATGAATGTGTAATTATCGAGGATGAAGGAGGTGATGGTAATAATGATGGCGCAGATGAAGAAGGGGATTATCATGATGGGCCTGAAGGTGAAGAGGAAAACGCGGGCGAGTCTAATGAGGAATCAATAAATTTAACTATTGGGGAAGAAGAGCAAAAGCTCCTACACGACGAGGTGAGTAAAATTAAACTAAAAAATTATATTGATTATGAAATGTCGAAAGGCGCTAAATATCAAATGAGGTTTTTGCATTAAAAAAGTGTTTTGAAGAAAAATACTTGGGATGTCTTAACCCGAGTTAACATTTTCTGTGTCAGAATGGTTCCCCATGGGGTTGTGAAGGGTTCGAGGGGTCAGGTATTACTTTTTACAAAGTTTTCCATACCCAACCCCTGATTCCTGATTTTAATGACGCCCTACCCTTCAAAAGCTTGTATTTCGAAAACTATTGACCCGATTTTAAAAATAAGAACACGGTATAGATAATTGAAATACTGATATATACTGATTTGTATATATTTATATACATTCTAGGAAACAAAAACAAATTTATGGCTGTTACTTATTTTGAAAATAGGTTCAATAGTTTTTCGAAATATAAGCTTTTGAAAATATTAAAAAATCCACTTTTTAAACCACCAAGTGCCGCCCTTTAATTTCCGAAAAAAAAGTTATGCCATTAAAACTAGGAAAAAGGGGCGGATCACTACCACTCTTAAGCCCATCGGCCCCTATTCTTTAGGTATTTCAAGCTAGATTTATTAAAAAAACTTAGCCTACTAGTGCATTTAAGTTCTTTGAATTTTAAAGTCTAGTATTAAAAGTCGTGCTTTTGTAAAACTTGGCATCATTTTTGCAAAGAAGATAAATACATGAACAGCAGTTATCAGGTGCCATCATTTATATCAAGGGTGCTCAACAAATAGTCTTGCCCAATTCTCAAAGTTTGGCAAGTTTGTAACACAAGTCAAAATCCACTTCGGTTTTTCGTAACGTCACGCCAGCGCGTATATTTACTAATCAATAAAAGGACATTTAATTGCTATGCAAATCTAGAAAAACCTTTTAAAATTTTGACTTTTTCAATGTTCTTTTATAACATTTTGTCATACCAGCTTGATGTAACGCCAGTTTGGGAAAACCCATATGTATGTACATGTTGGAACAGTTTTGCAGAGTTGAAATATGAAAGGGAGTCTAAAGCATTCATGCACGATATGTATTTCCATATGTAAATGCTACTTTACTGATATGTTCTATATTGATAGTAAGCTAACATCTCAATGTGTAAGCATTCCGAAATCAAAGCGAGACAGTCTAGTACTGTTTTTGTCAATGTATTGTGTACTTGAGTGCCGGTTTTGTATATGTGTTGTGTACATGTTTATTTATAAATGTGTGTGTTCCTTTTCTTTCGTACGTGTTTATTGATATATCTGTACTGTAGTGTTTTCGGACGGTACTAGCTCTTACTGCCAATATAGGAGTATTACATATATGGTTCTAATAGATGCATATATGGTACATACGAGTACACGCAAAAAAGTAGCATTTACATAATATGTATGTGCAGGAAGTTTATACTACTTCTTATTTCACAAAGGTGGGGAAATGTATTCTATAGTCGATATTCGACATTACATACATCATAGGTTTTGATAGTTGTCCTCTCCATAGCCGAGAAAATAGTAAACTTCCGCTAGCAGGTCAATTCTGGGCTGGTAACAAAAATGTTGTAGCTGCTGAGCAGGTCAATCTGCACTGGTAATGAAAATTCTGTAACCGGTAAATAAGTTCCTGTCAATTTTTAAAAACTTTTCGCAATCTGTCTACTCTTGTAACAAGTAAATTTTGTTGCTATCTAAGTTGGTATTTCCCCGTGAAATATGCAATGCCAGAATTTCCTAAAATCTTCATACCTGAATTACTAAATATTTAACTGCATTACCAACGCACCTATGTGGAATCGCTGTGACAAGAACTGGTAACACTTTTTGCTAATTTTGTTGCGGTAGGGGCTTACTTTTGATAATAAAAATTTCCGGTTACAAAACAATCGGTAACGTCCAGAATAGACACCTGTAAATGTCGAAAACCTTCCACTGCAGCTGCAAGTCTACTGGCAATTGCCAATCCGTCTGTATTTCTGCCTAAATAAAGAAATTTTTAGCGGTAACTTTATGACTAGGGCTGGGAAAAATATGCCAGAAAAAACTAAAAATAAGCGATAATTGTCCTATAAGTAAGGTACGTTCCTCCAGGGATGAGAATTCGATACTCAACGAAAATTTAGACACGCTTGCATAGCTCTTAATACGAATTTCACATTCGATCTTCGATAGCCAGTGAAGATCGAATATCGAATGCAACTCATAATAAGGGCCGTATATTCGAAATCTTCATAAAATTCTCTATAAAATTCGTCTAATTTCAAGACCTGACCTACCGGTACCCACACTTTTTTTTACTAATAATCTTTATCATCTACATACATATCACCTGGGGCTGAACGTAACCCGAAAATGGTGTACTAAAGTGGGACTGAATGTAAATCCAGTAAAAACCACTATAGTACCATTCTCAAGGAAATATAAACTTGATAGTCTAAAAACTGCGAAGAAAGCTGTAATATCATTTATGACGTGTAGGTCCATGGCAGTAAAGAGTTGGTGATGCACACCAAAGATACTGAGTGGATCTACACCACTATAGTACGACCCACTTTACGAACTATATAACTCGGAACAATTAAAGGCTGGCATGCGTATGCATGACCGGAGCCATGAGAACTTGTCTAACCGCATCCTTGGATGTTCTTTTAGATCTTACCCCTCTTCATATTCTCAGGCGAAGAGAGAGAGAGGAAACGAAATTACCGATAAACTAGCGAAGAAGGGTGTATCGACCCCTTGCAGTCCAAAGCACTTTTAGGAACATTTAACCTAAAACGCTTCAAGGAATGTATGAGCTTATCAAAGAATAACTTAAGAATTGTTACATGAATCCTGATAGGGCCCTGCAGGCTGAACTATCACCTGACTAAACTGGGAATTTACTCGCATGAGCGATGCAGATTTTGCATGACGGAAAACGAGGCTGCACAGCACATCTTAGAATAATGTCCTGCACTGATGCACAAACGCAAAGAGCACCTAGGTGAACATCTGATAACCAAAAGCGAAGTGAAATCCATAGATTTAGGTTTCTCGGTTACTGGATTAATATACACACTATAATCCATGAAGGGGGCACAATAGATCTTAAGGTCGCAGTGCTTTATCCCCAACAATAATAATAATAATGCTAAATCAATGAAGTTCCATTCAATTTGTTCATTATTTTTATTTGATAATCTCGGCTATACATACAGTAGAAAATAACATTCGTTTTTAAATTATGAACCGAAAATTACCTTTTCTGGTCGAATGTATATGCATGTACTTAGATGTAGTTGGAAAAAATTTAAATGAACTTAATTCGTACTTCGATAGATGTTCTGTTCTAGTTGTGGATCCAGTAAGTAATATATCTTATATTCATTCATCAATTCTATATTTAAAATTAGTACAATAAGACTTAGTCTTTTGAATGTAGCTAAACAGATTCAGAGGTAATATTAATATTAATGCAGGAAATAAAACAAAACAAAATATGATATTAGATCTCACTAAATAAAATGTATAAACTAAAAATTATGGACTAGATAAATACTTATTTAGATCGTTCATCCACTCGAAGAGAAATAGTTATGGAGGGAAATTTTAAAGTTGCTTTTGTAGAATTTCATTTTGACGGCATGAGGAATAGAATTCCAAATACGAATAGCGTTAATGAAAAACAGTCTGGCACAATTTTTAAAGTTATATGAAGGCAGAATTAAGTCAGAGGAACGTTCCGACTTTGGAAAAATAAGTTACAGATAACGTGGGGTTCTCGTATGTATGTATAAGTTTATAGAGGAAAATGCAGTTCCTGGCTTTTATGTAGTCTGATATTAACAATTTTAGTAAAGGCAGGGTTTATGGCCAAAATACGTATTTTTTTTTTTTTGAGTATGCATTAGGGTGCCCTCGAAAATGCTTTTTTTGGAAATTTCAAGACCCTACCCCCGAATTTTATTTGTTTTTATGATAAATCATATTGCCTATTTTTATAGATTTTTTAAAGGTCATTTAGGTCAGAAAATAGGATATTGTAGATTTAGCAGTTTTTGAATGACTTTTTTTGTTAAGATTTCAAAGATCGAATATTATCTTAGAACAGGATATATAGGCTTTTAAAATGGTATATAAAAATTTATTGTCGGACTAGACTTGTTGGGATTTTTATCGAGAAAATTTTAAAAATACCCATATTTATCTTAATTTTTTTAATTCTACAATTTCAAAATATGGAGTACTATCTAAAATTAAATCTATTTCCAAATAAAGTGATACGCCATTTATTGCAATCGCCTAAAAATTGTCGAATTTAGGCGGCTTTTCTTAAATACGGCCTTAAATTATATGTGTGCATGTACCGGAATTTCGAATTTTTTAAGCAGTGTTGCTAATGCGTTCATAAATATTTATTCAAAATTGTATATACAATCGCTCTTTAGCAAAAAAGTGGATTTTTTCAAGAAATTTTAGGAGAATGCGGGTGGCACCGCCCACTTATATGATATATCCGTATCAATTAAATTTGGTAAACACATTTCGCTTAGGCTTCTTAAGCGCCATATTGAAAATTTTTGAAATCGCACAAGTAATTTATAAACAAAAAATAAAACCGACTTCAATTCTCGTATACAAATTTAGGATTATCGTTAATTTCTTTATGATTCGTTAATCGGATTTAGACTAAATTAATAAAGGACTACCTGTGAGGTAAAACCTTTCCTTTAAAAAAAGACTTATAGAAATCGGTTGACGTGGTCCAAAGTTATGCGATAACATACATTAAAAAAAATATTCCGACGAATTGATAACACTTCTCCTTTTTTGTTAAGTCAGTTAATAAAATCCCCAAACTTTGTGCAAAAGTCATAAAAATTCAAAAAATTTGCGCACTAATTTCCAATATCTAATCAGATTTTTTAGAAAAATTATAAGTATGTAGTTTTATAGCCTATTCAATTTTAGTATAACAAATTGCATGTTAGAAGCTGCTAAAAATTGCGTTGACGCAATATCTTCCATATAAAGTATGTTCAACAACTTTTTTTTGTATGGAAAAAATTATAACACTGTCCATTAAAAAAATTCCAAAATTTTAATGCGATTTTTAAGCAGTATAAAATTTGCATTTTGTTGTACTAAAATTGAATGGGCTATCAAACTGCATACATACGAATTTTTCTGAAAAGTCGGGAAAACTCTCCCATAAAGGGCGGTCGTTAAAGGGGCGGTGGGTGAAGAGGGAGTAAGCGTGGAGGGGGCATGAACCGCCATTGAAAGAAATGCAACTCCTGACCCACCTACATACGTCTCCTATGGGTCCCTAGGGACCCCTTACAAAAATGGCCAAAAATCACAAGTTTCGCTTGCGTCCACAGGAATTTTGCGTATAAATTATTTCTGCTGAACACATTGGCCCGTAGTAATAGAGAAATTAGAAAAAGGTTTTAACGATTAAACTTGTGTTTTATTGTAATCACCATTTTAACTCTATCTTTTGTGTAATATTTTGTTCTGCTGTAAAATATTAGGAGTGTTTGCTATGCAACTGCCAGTAAGAATTAGCCAGTAACAAAATTCAGAGAACAAGGTACTTTACTCTCCGAAAGAGAGAAACTTACTAAGTTTTGCGCGAACAGGAATTAGCAAACATTAGCAAGCTTCACTGCCAGCTAGCGTCCATGGTTGCATTTCGAGCATAGTACATTTTTTAAATCATTTCAGGTGGAAACCAAAACAGGACCAATACGTATATTTCTTCTTATTCTGACTTTCTTCAACAACTCAGAAGAGAATGGGATGCTGTAAACCAAATTATTAACCGTAAATCAAAAAGCAAATCGGATTCGCTTGTGTTAAGTTTGGACGGCACTGATGTCTCGGATCCTCTGGTAGTTGCAAATGCGCTGAATGATTTCTTTGTTAACGTGGGTACTGGTCCCGCTATATTTAACAACTATAATTTTTGTACGTGTCAAACTGACCCATTGCATCCTGAACTCGCCCCGCCCAGTAACAGTTTTTTTCTTTGATCCCATATCCGGCTCAGAAATTCTGATCATAATCAAAAACCTAAAAAATTCTGGTTCTAGTGGAAGTGATAACATTTCAAATCGAATATTAAAGAGCATAGGATTGTATATTGTTGACGTTCTGAAGCATTTATTTAATTTAAGTATACTCTCTGGAGTTTTTCCAGAAGACTTAAAGTGTGCTACTGTTATACCTCTTTTTAAAAAAGGAAATAAAAAAGATAAAAACAACTACAGACCTATATCCTTATTATCTTCAATAACCAAAATTTTCGAGAAAGCTGTGAAGGGTAGACTTTTAGCATATCTGGATAAAATAAATTTCTTCAGTCCAATGCAGTTTGGTTTTAGGTCCGGTCTCTCCACTGAAGATGCTCTTTTAGATTTCTGTTCATTTATATATAAGGCCATTGATGAAAGAAAGAGTTGTGCTAGTTTATTCGTCGATATTACGAAAGCGTTTGACATGGTTGACCATACTATTCTTTTGAGCAAATTAAATTCGGCTGGTTTTCGTGGTAACATCCTAAGATGGTTTGAATCTTACATAACGAACAGAGTTCAAAAAGTTAAAATTGAAAATTATTTGAGTGAACCCAGATTTATAACCCTAGGTGTACCCCAGGGATCGGTTCTTGGACCAATCTTGTTTTTGATTTATATCAATTCAGTATTCTCGTTGCCTTTTATCGGGAAGGTTGCTGCTTTTGCTGACGACCTTGCCATTGCATACGGATCAGACAACTCATTTAATCTTTTTGTAGATATCAACCACGACTTACATTTGCTAAGATCTTGGTTTGCAGGCCACAAGCTGGTAGCAAGCAACAAAACGAAGTTAATGTATTTTAGTCTTGGTAACAAAGACATACCAAATAACGCATTTACTTTTCATGCCTCGAACTGTATGCGATATATATTATGCTCTAATAATTGCACTCAGCAAAATGCTGTAGCTACTTTTTATCATAGTATTAACTGCAACAATAATTGCTTTAACATCGAAGTTGTTCCTGACTTTAAGTATTTAGGAGTTATAATAGACCAAAGCCTAAGTTGGTCTTCGCATATTTCGGCTATGAAGCTTTACCTTCTATCAGCCGTACGTTCCTTCTATAGTTTGAAAAAACTGTGCTCCAACAAATTATTGATAATGGTATACCATGGGTTAATCCACTCTAAATTACAATACGGAATCAGTTGCTGGGGTGGTGCATACGCTAATAAGGTTCGTCCGCTTTTAGTCATGCAGAAGTGTCTTATTCGAAGAATATGTAGCGTTGGGCGCATGACACATTCCATGGATCTCTTCAAAAAGTTAAATATTCTTCCTTTGCGTCATTTGTACTACTTTAAAGTTTTGAACATTTTTTTCATGAGGAGCGGATATACTCAAAGTCCTATATACAATCTATACAATCTGAGAAGTAGATCGTTATTTAACATAGCAATTCCGAGCTTTCGCACCACACTCTTTCGAAACTTCTACGCCACAGTGTCTTGTAAATTATTTCTCAAATTACCCGACGATATACAGCTTATTAGATCGCTTTCAGTGTTCCTCAAAGAGGTGAAAATATGGCTTTTTGGCTTCAATCATGAAGGTATCGAAGTTTTGCTGTGACCTATTATTTAGGCTGACTTGCACAACGAAAATTTATATTTTTAACTCAGAGCTAACGTCAAATGGGGGGTTAAATCCATACGTTTTTGACAAATTATCAAATTAACTTAGTTCAGGAAATGACTCGGCGTTGTGCAAGTGGGCCTTAGTGTATAAGTAATGCATTACCGCTGAAGGTTTAACATAATACATTTTGATGTAGGTTCTGAAATTGCTTTGAATGCTTTGCCTAAATTTTTATGCATAAATTTGTATTCATATATTTAATTTAATAATTTTTAACTTTACTAATCATATTCGCAACTACATTTTGATTTCTACTTATGCCCCCCACTAATGTAACAATTATGAAATGACATTTCCACTGCTCTTTATTGTAGCATACTATGTCATTAACTATTTTCTTACTGAATTTGTTATTTTAAGATTATGTATTTGTTTTATTGTACATTTTTTATGAATTAAGAAAATAATGAATAAACATACATACATACATACATACAAACGCTTCAATTTCATTGTGGAAGTCACTGTCGGATTTCCTATGTCGATAGTGGTGTCGAGTGCCTTCCGATTACGGATACAGCTTTTTCAGCCGAGTACCTTTCAAATGTTTGGAATTAATTAAATTAATTGAATAAACAAAAATTAGCATACTTCTTTCATTAGTAAATCGCAACAAGATTGTTCATTTTTAAATTTAACGAACTCGTTGATTCAAATAAATGTTCACAAAAATGCAACCGTGTACCACAATCCTGCTTGCAAATTCTTACTGGTAAAAATTTTCCCAGCACGAATTTGCAACTTCCCCTCCAAATGAAATGTCAAAATTGTGCTCTCTCCTT
>NW_023458920.1:59577-91524 GCF_013731165.1 Rhagoletis pomonella
ATTATTGCTTTAAACCGTCTGAGTTTAATTTAATTTTAAACGAGTTGCAAACTCCGCAACAAAAATGGACGCTGATATTAAACGCTTGTTGTGAAGCATAAAAACATATATACAATATATATTGCTGATAGAAATCTATACTGAAATCAACAGCAAAACAAACAAAGTCAAAATTAAAACAACTAACAAAAATAACTATTTTCACCCGTAAATCGCCGTTACTTACCGGTTATTTATAGCCGATGCTGAGGGCACCGCTTCAGGAAATAGTTCAACGCAAAAGAGCAGCAAAAATGCGGCAGCTTCAAAGGATTCAAAGACGTCTAAAGGTATTTCCAGCGGCAATAAGGACGAACGTAAAAATAGTAAGAATGAGGAAGACAAATTGAAGAGAAAAGATGAGAAAACTGGCGACAGAAAGGAGAAGGACGATAGGTTGGTTGAATGCCAAAGTGTAGAAGCCTAGAACATCACCATAGAATGAAAAACTATTTTATAATGGATGAGAAAATTGCAGTCAATAATTACTTTTGAATCAGTTTGTTGTATGAGAGTTTATACCAGTTATAGTGTTGAGCATTTGGAAAGATACCAGTAGAATGTTGTATTGTGAGAAACCTACAACAAAAGAAGAAGAATAATAAATGGGAAGTCGACTGACCGTGGACGGCATTGCTATACATTCTAATCAAGGAGTAGCAGACGTTCAAAAGATGCGCAACCAAAAATACTGAACTTTCACTGGAGCAGTTTAATGTTTACAGAACAGTTAAGATCGTTTCTAATCCACCTTCCGAAATCTGAACCAAAGCTCAATATCTTATAACTGATATAAGTTTTTCATATCAACAGCTATTCGACTCTGCAAGATTGATTAATGATTTAAGGCAGACGTCGTCGACACATTTTACTAATATCATTTCTTTTTTTAATATTTTTCCCGCTGAATTCAACTTGATTCAACCCACAATGTATTGTACTCGTGGTTATCCAACTGAAAACAGTGAACATAAATCATCTTCAAACAAAACATCGCAAAAGGATGACAAAGGTAATTAACCCAAAAAAGCAGATTAATAAACAAAGCCATCTGCAGAAAGTGTTATTGCGAAAATCGACAATCATGCAGGGTTAGAAAGTAATAAGCTCTCTTTTGAAATAAAAGTTACATATGAATTGAATTAAGTGGAAGACTCAGCAAAGAAAGTGTGAACTTAGCCAAGTTTTTATTGTAGGTAGTGCTTGAAGGTTATAAAATCATTTGATCGGGAGTTCACTCTCACAACAAAATTCAAGATTTCTTTATTTAAAAAATAAAGAAAAAACTTTATTGTGGACATAGAACTTTAATAACTCCTAGATATAGAGCTTGAACGCATTTAAGAATTCAGTACGGTGCGGCATCTTTAGTGTAATTTATGCATCAAATCTAGGAAAAATATAACCGGAGCAGTTCCTAGTACAGCACTGAATCAAGTTTTGCAGTACAAAGGGATTACTCTCCAGCACCGAGCTAACAAATACTTGTGTTCCACTTGCAATCAATGTCCTGATTCCAGTCTTATCGGTATCCAGGCATTATTAAAGGTCTCCATGCTGCAACAAAATATCAACAATGATTTCGTTCTTGCTGCTAAATCATTTAGGTTTCGACATTTGCTGTAGTGAAATCCTTGTATGCGGGAAAATAAATATATGCAGGTGCTTCTTTCAACAGCAACTGACTGGAAGGACGACGTTTTAGCCGAACGTAGATCCCGATTCTGGAAGCAGCGCCTCGCCAAAGTTATAAGCGATGTACACCGCGATATTGGGAGAACCAGCCACAGTACTCGTCGTGATAATATCGTCCGGATGACCACTACCCATCAACATAGCGGAAGCGGAATTACCCGAGCAAGCCGGTATACCTGGATCAACTGAGGGGCTGGTACCGCCGCCTCAATAGCTACCTGCCTCTTGCGTCTGAATCCCGAATTGGCATACACATGCGTGTCATGCGGACGGGACCAACTTTACATCATCACCTATCAACGTCCTTACGCCTCGGCAGCACCGTCGAGGGGTGACTCCAGCAACTGGTGTTTGATTTGTGTTGAAAAATTTTGGAGATTCTGTACGCTGGATTTGAGAAGAAACAAACATCATACCCGAGCACTTTGCTGTGGCGGTACAACCGTAGTTATTTTTAGCCGGAACCAGAAAGCTTAAACAGTTGACTCCCACCTTTACACAGCATGACATTCGATTAATCTAATAACACTATACATATTTCGTACTCAAATCTGAAGTTCACATTTTTTTTGCTGAGTTCTGTATAGGGAAACATTCCAAAGTGCATTTAATATAAAAATTTTAAAACAAATTTTATATATAAAAGGACAGCTTTTATCCTCTGTGTCTTTAATTTAAAAAACATGTATACATATATATATAAAGACTTTCAAAACGAATCGCAAAATATTTGAATGTGTGCTCACCATTACTCTTCCACTATTATTTGTATGGAAATTGCAGAAAAGTCCTCAGCCAATACCTCGGCGAAATCATCGGCCCCAGCAAAGCAAGTAACTGCTTCCCGCAATCTCTGGGTTTCCGGGCTGTCTTCTTTAACACGAGCCAGCGATCTGAAAACCATATTTTCAAGGTATGGAAAGGTGATCGGCGCTAAGGTCGTCACTAACACGCGGACACCAGGCACCCGTTGTTATGGCTACGTAACAATGTCATCATCGGCAGATGCCAGTCGCTGCATCGAGCATTTGCATCACACCGAACTCCATGGACGGATCATTTCTGTGGAACGTACCAAGAACGAAATCGGTAGCAGCTCAACAGCTGGTTCTAAATCCCGTTTAGATGGCATAAAGAAGGAGGAAGATAAGAAGTCTCACGACACAACTTCGAAGACCCGCGATGATAGACGCAAGATTAGTGAAACCAGTAAGAAGGACGATTCATCGAAGAAATCTGATGCCGAAAAGGAGAAGCTGCGCGATAAAGAGAAAGAGAAAGAGAAAGAAAAAGAGAAAGAGCATAACCAAAAAGACGATAAGGACAAGGAGAAAGATAAGGTCAAAGACAAAGAGAAGAGCGTGACTAGCAATCGCGAGAAGCGTGCTATTTCGAGGGAAGGGCCCAAAGATCGCAATCCTCGGCAGCTTGCCAACCGCAGCCGCTCTAATGACCGCCATCGTAACGATCGCAATATCAGGGACCAAAGGCAGAGGGAACGCGAACGTGAACAACGCATCAGGCAGCGAGAGTATATACAGTTGCGAGAAGAACGAGAACGACAGCGTTTGCGAGAGCGTGAACGCGAACTGCGTGAAGAAGAACGTCGTCGGCGGGAAATTCGCGAGCGTCAGCGCCAAGAAGAAACTCGCCTGGCTGAAGAACGTCGCAAGCTAGCACAGGAACGCGAACGATTAGAAAAAGAGAAAGCAGAGTTGCTGCGTTTAGAACGCGAGCGCCAAAAACTCGAGCGGGAGAAAATAGAATTGGAACGACTCGAGCTAAAACGTCAACAAATGAAGTATGAACGCGTTTACACATACATTAATAATTTTTTTTAGAACTTACAATACTATATCCATATATACACACCCTCATATACATACATACATGCACACTTACCCGATGCACAAACAGAGACCGTTATTTACTACTTCAGTCAACTGTGCCAGTGAGGCGAGGCAGCTTCGCATCAAAAATGTCTCGGGATGTGTGTCGATTGCAGAGTGTTGGATGTATACAAAGTGTGATTATTGTTAAGAAGTTATACATACATACATATGTGATTGATTATATCGCGAGAACGTGTTATTCATCTCAGTATTACTTATGTACATAGATATTGAGTAAGCCAGGTGATGCAACATATCTCTCAAAAACGGTCGAATCGTATAGACGTGTCTTTTAAATTAATATATTTTTATTTTTAATCACTAATACTTTCAATTGTCTTTTTCCCAATTTTCATTTGAATCGCGTACTTCAAAGGATTATGCACGCACGAGAGGACCCCATTAAACGTCTGGCAAAGAGATCCAGTACCGAGCGCTACACCGATGTGTCCGATCGGAAGCGGTCCTCTGGAAGTGATTCTCGTTTTGAGGCGCCTCCTCCACCAAGGTTTGATGCCAGTCTCGTAACATCGTCGAGAAGGTAAAAATTGTACAAACATTGTAACATGTCTCAGCTTAAATATGCTAATAAAGTCCATACTCTTCATTCAAAATTGGTATGCATTCAAGCTATTCGCCCTACAAGGCGATTGTTAGAATTACAAATACTGCAATACGAGAAATATTAAGAAATTCAAATTTGCAAACACCCACTTTTCATTTGAGAGTTTTATTAGCGATTAAGGGAGCAGCTTTAAATATTAAAGATACATACCAGAAATTGTTAATTTTTCAGTCATAGTTATGACCACTATTTATGTGGAAGAAAAAATTAATTAGTAAAAACCATCGGATACCTCTATTTTAACTGGAGGACGACCTAAATTAAATGAAATTCCGTCTTAACCGAATGAAGGTTGTGCGAGAATATTTCAACTGCCATAGTCACAACAAAGCGAATTTCAGTAATGAGTGTTTTAGAGTTGTTTTAACTATTTTTGGCCTTTAATAGAGTTTTTTTTTGGTCAGTTTTAGATTTTAATTACTCCTAGGTAACTTCAAATCGGTATGAAATCAACGACGGGAGTACTTATCATCGAAAAAAAACTTGGCATTTACTGAAGCCAAATGAGTAGAGGTGTAGGCCCTGTGAAAAACACGAGCTACAAATTTTTGTTGCCTATTCCACTTTATTAATAATGTAATAATAACCATGCGGATGCCATTTTTTCATCCCTTCCATTTCTTTCAAGCTATTAAGCATCATTTTCTGAGGATTTAACAGTAGATCATTAGGTAAAAGCCCTTCCAAAGGGCCTTCGTGAGAGTTTAGAGGCTTTCCACTCTCTTTTACTTTTTGTATGGAGTGGCACAAATTGAAGGCCTTATTTATTTAGCTACCCATAGAAGGACTTTGAGGAAGACTTTTGTAGGACGTATTTTAGAAGGTCTTTTTGGAGGAGTTCTTTTATACACTGCTGCATATTGAAATTCATTTGTAATGTTAAATAATATAAACTTACACATTCACGTATATTGTAAATAGAAAAAGCCCTTGAAGCCATTCAGGCAAGCACTTTTTTCTGCCCTTCTTGGGTAGGCCTTTTAGAATGACTTCCCTTTAGAAGTCCATACCAATTTTTATTAAAGAGTGCTTTATATACAGTAGGGCTGGGGCTTTCCGTATATTCGGATATTCGTGTACAGATACGAATAAAATACGGATATCCAGTTAATATACGTTCTAATTTGTTGTCCGGATATCCTCTTAATATTTTAAAGATATTCGGTTAGAACTTCCAAACTCCCAGCCCTAATATACAGTAACAAAATCTGTTATTTTCCTTTTTTTAATATTATTTTTAATTAAATACTTATTCTCCGTACTGTGAACCCCTAGTTATGATAAGAAGCGTGATGATTATACTAGTTCTTCATCCGGGAAGCGCGCCATTGATGACTATTCATCTTCGTCTAAACGCATGGATTACTCGAGCGGTACCAAACGTTCAGCTATAGACGATTATTCTGTAGTTCCGGCAAAGCGAAGCTCAGACGATTATGGCAAGCGTAGCAGTGAATATCTTTCGTCGTCTTCATCAAAACGTATCTTAGACGATTATGGTACAAGCAAGTCCTCACGTGACGACTACAAACGCGAAGTTGAAATTCGACATGTTCCCGCAGTAAGTAATAGCGGCAGCTCATCATTCCACACTAGCCGAGATGTCAGCTCTACAATTCATAAGGCTACCGCAAGTCGCTATCTAGACACAGATCGTTCTTCTGGAAGCTATCGCCGTGGCGGTATCGATGACATAAGGTAAGCGTATTCGAATGGTAGATGTGCGGGGCTTATTTTAATGTGTTTTGTTTAATTTTGTAGGTCCTCATCTGGTAATAAACGCTATGACAACTCAAATGGTTACGGCAACTCTAGCAGTGGCAACAATGTCTGGGCATCATCTACACACTTGAGTGGCAGCTCTGGCGGAAGTGGTGTCAAGTCATACGTCGGCAATGGCATGTCCAGCCTTCACAGTAACTCAACATGGCAGAAATCGGTGGAAGAAAACAGCTGGCGTCCCATGCCATCCACACAAGATCGCTTTGATCGAACTTACAATGAACGCTCCAATAGTGGATACACAGCTGGAGGAATGTTTGGCAGTGGAGGACGCTATGGCGGCCAAATGTCTCGTTACTAAATCTAATTCCGCATTGGCATATTTTAAATGTCGTTTACAATTTTAAAGCTCTTTTATTATTATTATTATTATTATGCATTGCATTATGTGTTTTCAGTCGTACTACAAACATCTTATTTGTGAATTTTCATAAGCTTGGTTAAGACATTTGATTAATTTTGTATTGCGAATGGTGAATCAATCAAAATAATTGTGTGTAGTGTGTAAGGAAGATGTCAGATCGCAAGTCAATGATTTTCTTGCCGGAATCCACATATGAAAGAAAGCAAATATTTGCATTGTAATCAGTCATTAGAAATGGGGAAATAGAACACAATGATTCACCGCAATCATGGTCGTGATTCTAATTGCTTCTTTCCTTTTTTGGTTTACTTGCAATTCCAAAATATTATACTACGACAATGTCTTTTGTAGTCAAATAAGTAACATTTGAATTATAATAAAACAAGTTACATTCATGCAAAATGTAATAAGATGCTTTTATTATTAAACTTAAGGCCCTGTTCCAGGCACGTAATAAAAGCGGCAATACTGCAGCGCTGATGATTTCCAAGTCTGTTGCAACTTCCCGATTGATAAAACGTTGCTAGAACATGACACCGAACATTATACTTTAATAATTCGCGCAACACTGCGGTTGTGATTGCAATTCGAACAAGCGCTAATTCACTGAGGCTCCTCCAGGGACGATACCAAAGGTGTTGTAGTGTCTACCATTACTAAAACACTGTGCGGCAATATGTAAATGTTATTTACCTGTATGAAGTAGCCCTTTTGGCGTTGCTTCTCTGAGGTGTGCAAACTAGATATCAATTTACAATTTTGGGTAGCATTAAGCCGTATTTTTATACACCTACTTACGCTAAAATATCGACCGGTTCCAAAAGCAGCTCTGATTTATAAACCGAGGCAAGAAAATTTGTAAACGCCACAGTATTATTACCGATTTCTGAATCAAAATCTTCACCTCCAAGTTGTAACTGTCAATGTACGCTTGCCTTAGTGAAATTAGACGGTCATAAACGTGTTAACAGACCTTATCGAAATTTCCATCCTCAAACTCTGGTATTCCATTTCTAGTGCCCCAGAAGGTGATGACGTTGTCGTCAGATGTAACCAACGTTCCTTGATCATTGCATTTGCAATTCTAAAATAAAACCTTGCATCTAATCTCAATCTATTAACAAAAAAAAATGCATAGTACTTACAACAATATTGCGATGCTTAACGAATTCCACCGGCGTAGGCCGATCCATTTCCCCAGTGTGTCCAATGCCGAGTTGTCCTTCGGAATTGCGCCCCATTGTATATATCCAACCACCCTCCAGCAGTAATACAGTATGCATCGAAGAAAAGCTCGCCTCAATGATTTTATGTGGCATTTGAAGTTTTTTCTATTAAATGGGTGAAGCTAATTTACTAGTAAATAGAAAAAAATTGCATATATGTAAATTAGAGTGGCCTTCCAAAATTTTTCCTCTTGCCGAAAGAGGTTCTGGTACCAAACTACGTTTTTATCTATCCATTTAGAGGATGCTCATGATTCTCATATTTTACTCTAGAAGTATTGTGCACATATATTAATCAAAAAATTTGTTAAGTAACCTAAGAACATTTAAAATTTAAATTATCTATTAAAATGTCACAAGCTTCAGTTGTCAGTGCAACAGTAGCCTTTTATAAAAATCACCAATATTTTTGCCAGCTTCACAGCGATCCAAT
Organism: Rhagoletis pomonella; assembly: GCF_013731165.1. Lineage (NCBI taxonomy): Eukaryota > Metazoa > Arthropoda > Insecta > Diptera > Tephritidae > Rhagoletis > Rhagoletis pomonella. Next base: position 67,634 of record NW_023458920.1, read on the forward strand.
AACAGATATTACAAATATCAAAAGGAAAAAAACTAAGGGGGGGTGCCCGTTTTCTAGGGTGCAATGTTTTCCCTCATACAAAAATGGGACCACTCTAATGTACATACGCACATACATATCGCACACCGTCTTCAAAAGAGTCGCAACTCAAAATAATACGTTCATAAGAAAATGCGAAAAACTATTTCGTAGCACATGCTAATCATATGGGCAGGGCGACTTTACCTTAGGTTTTTTAACAAATTATAACCAGCTTTTACTGAAAGGTAAATAAAAGCTCTGTGTACATTTTTAGCGCATAATATCAAAATGCAATATTTGAGAAGCTCTAGCAAATAAAGAAAAGGTGATAGAACCTTTCACTCAGGCCTAAATAAAAATTAGAAGATAAATCAGTTTTCGCTGTTCAATAAACGACTATAAATTACCATCAGGTAAACTTGCAGGGGTGGTTTTTTCAGAAATAGTAGTCGAGAGTTCTAGCTTTAATTTGAGCCTGAGTGGAAGTTGTTTCTTTGCAAAAAACGCGATTTTTCGATACCTTGCATTACATTTTTTATAGATAAGTTCCTCTGGTTCTCATGGTCTCACATGTACATATAAATATGTATGTATGTGTAAAAGGCGAAGATTCTGTATTTGAGAACAGACGGAAAAGTTACAAATATTATATTGCAATGGGTTTTCAGTTTGGTTGTTGTTGTTGTTGTAGCAGCATACAAATTCCCCAAAGACTTTTTTGGGGAGTGTTGCTGGAGTGACAGTCCTTGGCCAGATATAAATCTGGGTCGTTCCGGTTACTTAGACCCGACTGTCGTGGGAACGTTTTCAGTTTGGTCAACAAATACGGCTTAATTGAGCTGTAAATCGCACATTTCTTTAAATCATCCGGGAACCCAGTTAACCGTGCGGGTTTAATTGAAAAATCGATTTTTGAGCGAGTAATTCATTTGTAAAAAATAACGTTTGGCGCATACACTTTTGGCAAGTGTTTGCCCGAGCTTATCCTGATGTTATATCACAAATGGGGGGCTTACAATTTTACGCCTTCTCCAAACTGCAAATGGTTTATGAGAAGCCTTTTCCAGGCAGAAATACACTCAGATGTTTGCCATTGTCTGCCAACGGCCGACTGCTGTTAGAAAAAACGTATTTCTAATATTAGACGTTGTCTGACCAGGGATCGGGCCCAGGGCCTACGGAGCCGAATAGAATTTGGCTTCGGTTAAATAAATGTGCGAATGCTATATGTTCATAACGCTGGTTTGCAGGAAAAACGACATAACTAAAAAATGCGATAAAAACGTATTTGAAGTTTTTAATAATGGTTTCTCATTGAACCGGTATAAATAACTAAAAACAATACAACGTTTGAGAGATTTCGCCGACTTTTCTAGCTGATGAGCGTAACAACCTTCGCCTGGCCGATCCCGGAAATCCTCGCATTAGGGATCTTAATACGGAGATTCGGCAACTTGTGAGCATACACATGTGGAAGAAGTGGAAAGAGCATCTAAAGACTTGCAACTTCACCTCTGGCATGAGTGAGCTTTGGTCAACCGTGAGGTCGACATCTTATATAGATTCGCCTTGACTTAAAGCGCAGTTACCCACGGACGTAAAAGCGGAGAACGTGGCAGCTGACACGATCTATCTTATGGGATCTGCGAGTTATCAAAACTCACCACCACTACGTCACACGTTGCTTCCTAAAAGAAGCGAACAAATTCGAAGGCATTATAACGCTATGCCTTCTAGAACACGTTATCACTAAAAGCGATTACCGATTTTTTGCTGGGTATGTATGTACATACATATACACACGAGGGCCACTAAAAAGTTTTTAGAGCCCGCGACACTAATGCCATTTGAGTCAATCTGACCCTTGCATCGTAAAATTTGGCAGTTTCTAGCATCAATGTACTCGGAACTTGTTACATAGGAGCGCTTTTTGTGTTGTTTACAGTTACTTCAAAGTTTTAAATAGAAAAAAAAAAATAAAAAATCTTAAAAAAGAAAAGGTCAGGGTGACATTATAAATAGGTTAAGAGCGCGGTTACCCACGAACGTGTATGTAGCGTAGCGTAGAAGTACGTAGAAAGATATCAAGTGTGCTGTTGAGAGAAAGAGAGGGAAGCAACGTCTACGTTACGGTCATGTGGTGGTGAGTTTTTGATAACATGCAGATCCCAAAGATCATTTTATGAAAACAAAATTAAAATATTAGTCACAACTTTTTCCATTTCATTTACGATGTTGTTACGTCTGTTTGCATTTCAGGTGCATCTACATCTGAATGTACATACATATTATGTATCTACTATATATGTATGCATGAATGTAAAATAATCTAGCAAAAAAGTTTCTCCTAAAATTTTTTATGGATTTTGTGACCAGTCCTTATCCGCAGGACTAATTTTTCCATAGATTGGTACCAAACTGAATCGTGCATACATTTTTTAAAAAGTAACTTATGTATACATATATAAGGATGAGATTCGGCATTTTGTACGTACGAATGCTGTTATTGTGATATTCTTCTTAAATCCCAACTTCCTGTATTTGTTGCATCCACAGAGGTACAAGTCGCCGTTTTTGAAAAGAACTGCCGAAACATTGGGGCCGCAAAAAAATTTTCTCCGCCTTGCCATTCACATGGGGCAGCAGTACTTTTTTGTGGAGTTCTCCTTCAAAGAAAAGTTGGTAGTTAGAAAATTCATTTCAGTTGCTGAATGTACTTATGAACTATGTATGTATGTATGTATGTATGTATGTATGTATGTAATTGTCTACGTACTGCTGCGTCTGTAATTTGCCCAGACCAAGAGCGCCGTACGCGCTGGTACCCCAAACATAGATTGAACCATCGGCGCTTAAAGCAAGCGCATGTGCTGTGCCGGATGCTATTTTTTCGATTTGTATATCCTGTAATTTGCTGACATTTTTCGGGGTGTGGAACGTTTTGTTATCTTCATGTCCGAGCGCATACTTTGAATTATCGCCACAACTGAGAATGGTGCCGGATTGAGCTAGTAAAATGGTAAACCCATCTCCAACGCAAGCACTGTATTGGATAGTGTTTAAGTCAGAAGAAATTTGCATGAACATGCATGAGTTGTAAAATAATTCAAGCGATTTTCCATCCATCATTTCACAATCAATGAAATGTCGCTCATTTGCTAAAAAACTGTCAGGACCCGAATCAGGGCATCGGCGATCGAATCAAAGTCGATTCGGAATTTCTTTTTCAGATTACGACATTCGCTAACGAGCTCGCTTTTTCAATTAAAAATGTATTGGAAAGAAAACGACTGTCATTTTATTTCATTCGTTTCGAATCGAGCCCAGATCTCGAAAAAGCGGTCCATTTATCGAACTAGAGGAAATTGATGGTAGCGCTTTCAGCAGAAGCATTTTCATACTAAACAGCATGGTTTTGAAAGCTAAAGTAATTCCCTTTCACGAAAAAAATATTGTCATTGGGCCGAAATTACCCCTTGATTTTAACAAAATTGGTCAAAAATAGTGTTCTTCAAAAAAAAAAAAAAATACATGAGAGTTAATAAGAATATTGACTTGCTAGTATCGGAACTATTTCTTGCACGATTATTTGCCAATAGTTGTTCAACGGCTCGGCGCCAGTGAGCAATCGTATGCTGCGAATGCTGCATTATACTAAAGCCAACCTACGAACACAGATATGTACATATTTTGAATATGAAAGATATGCAGGAAACTAGTTTTTTCATCCTTAAAGTATTTACATACATACCTTATAATGTGGTGGTTTCGGACACTCTCCATTCGGCTAGGGTAATGCTTCCATGCTTCAAGCGATGTAGATCCAAGTTGACCATGGGTGCCCTCTCCCCAAGCATAGACGGAACCATCTTTAGCAGTACAAAATCGCTTTTAACAGATACATACATATGCATACATATTCGCCCCTATTCCGATTGTCGGAACGACAGTCGTTCGTCGTAATTTGAAATTTGCATTGGGGTTATGAGGCAACCAATGACATAACCTACTACACATTTTTATACCCGAGCGCACTTGTGCACAAGGTTGTTATGACTTTCTTCGCATAACGGTTGTTTGTAACAGGCAAAACGAATCGAGATAGATATTGACAAATGTATACATAAATGATCAGAATGAAAAGCGAAATCGATTAAGCGGTGACTGCCTGTCCGTCCGGCCGTCTGTGCACACGATAACTCGAGTAAATATTGAGATATCTTAACGAAACTTGGTATGTGCACTTCTTTCGGGCGTAGGACGGATGGTATTGAAAATGGGCAAAATCGGACAATAACCACGCCTACCTCCCATATAACGGTAATTTTCAGAAATACGAAAACTGCGATATTTTAGTAACCGCTGAAGATTATTCACTCAAAATTGATATTTACAATATTTTGTAGACGAAAAATAAGAACATTATACCTTTTTGGGAAAATGGGCATAGCCACGCTCACTTATGGTTACATGTGTATATCTTCTTGGTAACCGCTGCACCAATTTCCTCCAAACTTGACACAGTTGGCCTTGGTACAGGATACAAAATGGCCGAAAATGTTTAAAATCGGACAATAACCACGCCCACATCCCATATAATAATAACTTAGAGAAATACGATATCTTCGATAAATCAGTAAATATTAAAGCTAATTTATTCAAAATTGATACTTGCAAAAATTGTTTACCAAGAAATACGTTAATAATAAAAGTTTGGAAAATGGGTGTGGCACCGCCCACTCGGTAACCGTTCTACCAATTTGTACCAAACTCGGTATGGTTATTGTGCTTGCCACATAAAAGCAAAACTTTGAAAATTATTTAAATCGAATAAAAGTACGGCCGCATTTCATATAACGGTAATTTTCAGAAATGCTTGAAACTTCAATATTTCGAAATTTAAGGACGTTAATTTACTCAAAATTTATACACACCGACATACATATATTTAATACACTCTAAAAAATCTGTTTAAAAATGCGACTATAAATCGAGTATATTTTTGTTTATTTTTAAAATTTTTTGGTAAATTTACACGATGAATATGTATTTTTCTCGTTTACACATTTTCGTGTGTAAAAATCGTGTTTGTTAGCGGCTTTACACAATTCTACGGGTGAAATCAAACAGCAGGTGTGTATTCTGTAGCTTGTACGCACTTCCGTAGTAAATTTACGCACACCACAGCAGCTATATTACACTCTAAAAAGTCCGAAATTTAAACCAACTATTCGTTGAATAATCGAGCATGTAATATCGCGAATAATAATAGGTAGGAAATCAGTAACCTACCTTTTAGCTAGGAAATCTACACAATTTTTTTTAGAGTGTACTTGCGCCGGGTATTTAATGTTCGGCTCCGCCCGAACTTAGACTTTCTTACTTGTTATTCATATTATCCTTTCAAAATGAAGAAGTATTGAAAACGTGTTAAAATCTGTCGTTTTATTTACGACATAATTCAACGAACGACTTTCGACAACCAGAATAGAGCTGATTTTCTCCCTATCGAGAGAATTTAAACACACGATTCTTACCATCGTTTACTACTACAAAATGTGAATCACTTGTAGCGACAGTGCGTATACGCGATTTTGGTGGCAACTGTATGGGATTCATGTTGAAACTGTTTCCGAACGCTTTCAATTGGTATAGAACGGATCTGACGGAGGTGAAATTTAAGTAAAATATTTTATTTATCTTTGCTAAAAATAATCAATTTAAATTTGTGATGATTCACTAACAGACCGCTTATAAAGGACTTCATTCGGGACGGCAGTTTCAGCATTCATCACCTCCCTCATTTCGGTACATCCAGTTGGCAGCTCGGACAATGCTTGAGTGGATCTATCTGTTTCCAAATTAAAACTGAGCTCCACATCCTCTTTTGTGGATCTTAATTCGGCGCTCATCTTCGGAACGGAGTTTGATGCAAATATATCCTCTTTATAGGAATATCTAAAAGTTTGAATGTACATACATACACATGTGCATAAGTATGTATGTATTTACATAATCATCAAGTACATAGTAAAGAGACAAAAAAATGTGTGCGCCTGGACCACACTACTGAAGTGAAACTTCCTTCGATTCATTTCCCATTATTCGTCTGACTTCATATTCGTCTTCGTATAAATCTTTGTTTTCAAGTTTAACTTCAACTTCCTGTTCGTATCCCACTTCGTGGTCGTGTTCGTCTCCGTCTTCCTCTTCGTATTTTATTCGTCTTCATTTTGATCGCCGTATTCCTCTTCGCATTCGTCGTCGTCGTCATCGTCTCGTGTTCTTTTTCACATTCGTATTCGCTTTCGTTTTGGTCGCTATATTAGTATTCGACTACGCATTTCTCTTTGCATTCGTATTCGACTTTGTCTTCGTCTCTATCTTTGAGATAACTTGGATCGCAAGTATCACACAATTTACGTAACAATCTTTTAGCTTACTACCACCGCTAAAGAAGGTTCACTTCAAAAATGCTATTATCCACATACATATATATGGGCGATTCCAGCGAAAAGTATACCGCGACAATAAAAAATAAAAATAAAAGTCCTACATCTAACTTATTTATGAGCCGATTTGGCTGCTTTTTATAATATATACTGGCTATGTAAGCAGAAACATTTTTGCCAAAATTGGTCTCTTTAGGTGGCGCCAGGGTGGAGATATTTTGAAAAACCGTATTTATCAGAGGATAATTTGGTGAATTTTGTAGAAGGTGTTGCTCATTTTCTCCATGCAAAAAAATTTTTGAACTTACTGTGTATTCAAGAAAATGCGTGAACAAAAAATTGCCAAAAATCAACGGTAAGTCCAAGCATATTCCAACTTGCAGTTTATTCAACTAAAATTTAATGGGCTTCAAAACATGGCATACTCAAAACAATTCTAGAAAATCTGATTAAAATGTTTAAAATTGGGACGAACCAAGGCACATTAAACAGGTAGTATCAGTAGAGCAAAAACAACATTTGCGTGTATTTTGTTGTTGCTTCTGGTATCGAAAGTGTCAAAAACTGTTCTGAATTTTTTCTTCTAAATCAAAGCGTGCCATGTGAAATACAAAAAATTATAAAAAATAAAAAATTGAAATTGGAAAAAATAAAAATTGATGCAACTTTCTTTCCTAGTAAATTTGTTTGCTTCTCGAAGCATTGATCCATCCTTTGCAAGGCCCAGTAATCAGCGGTCGTGCTGCCGAGTTGGGCGAACGTTCCAAAAGCTGCTATTCAATCGCTTGTTTTGTATGGAAAAAGGTTTCACATGGAAATGGATTTTAACAATTCAGAATTTTTGTGAGAAAAAATTAAAAATATTTGACATTTTCTAGACCAAATAATTTGAAAATAAATCAAATCAGCTGCTCTACTGATACTACCTGTTCAATGTACCTTGGGACGAACATTTATTCAAATTCGTCGAATTTTTATAAATGTTCTACAAATTTTTAAGTTTTTATTTACGTTTTTTTTTAGATAGTGATTTATATTTTCATAAAAAAATATTACACAATTTTAGATTTTTTCTCTTTGTTTTGTTTTAAATAAAACTGTATTAAGCCTTATTAAATTATTCTAAAAACAAAATTGTATGTTTGGATTCGATGCTTTAGAAATGTCCCGATTTTTGGCCACAGAAATCTAGTCACCGTAAGTATTGCCCAATTAGCAGGGTGTTGCAATTTTTTTAACCCGAGTCAAAATCCATTTTTTTTTTTTTGTAACGCCACGCCAGCGCATATGTTTACTAGATAATATCTACATATATAAGGTTTGTTCGTCGAGCAAAAAATTTGTACGAATTTGTACGAATTATCACGATTTTTGCCCAAATCGCGTTCGTGCAGACCAAAAAATTATCCAACACTCAAAAATTGTGGGAGCAAAGTGACAGTTCTCTTGGAGAGAAGTTGCAAATTCTTGCTGGAAAAAATTTTGCCAGCAAGAATTTGCAAACACGAAAAACATGTGGTGGTGGCGCATGGTTGCACTTTTGTCTACAATAATTTGAATAAATTAGTTCGTTAAATTTAAAAATTTATAAACACGAGCGATTTTTTTATGAAAAAAGGAAGTAAATAATTGTTGATATAATTAATTTAGTTAGAATTTAGAGAGAATTTTAGAGAGAATTTGAGAAAATTTTTTCTTACTCTCTGATATTTTGAGTGTTGGATAATTCTTGCTGGATTTTCGACGAACAAACCTATAATAATATATAAGAAAAATAAAACTTGCGCCAGCTGCGATTCGAACCGGGGTTCTCAGATTTTTAAGCGAATACTCTCTCTGCATGCCAACGCCGCACATGAAAATTCGTTGACTAAGTGCCTACATATCAGCAAATCGTTAATCATACCCATTGTCCGCTACTGCATGACATTGTAACCAATTTTAGAACAAGTCTCGTATCTTATGCATTACATTCGGACTACTTTTAGTACAATTCACCTGTTTTACATTACATTGCCTTAAATTTTTGGACTTTCTTTCTTTTCTTTTTTTGGACTATATTTTTCGAGCAATTGGACCACTCTTTCCTTCAGGGGAGTGTCACGTAACGCCATATTGGAAATACTCATATGTATGTATGTATGTACATATCTAATATATCTACATAGCTAGGTATTAGTACCCTTTATTTTTCCCCAAATTTCTAAATATCAATGGAATCCAATACTCCAATATTTCCGAGGCCATTGGCCGTCGAGAAGCATCTACCTGCGAAATTAAAATTAAATTGCACTTACGAGAGCTGCTTACAAATGAGGATATATCGAGCCCTTACCGCCAAAAAGATATAAGCGACATTTTTTTTTTTAAATTTGATTTTTAATGCATATCTACATCTTTTTGGCGGCTAGGGCTTGATATGTATGTATTTATGTGTGCATTTTTCTTGTTCAAACTTGCCTGCAAAAGATTGCTCAGAAGACTCCGCAGCCCTGAAGAATATCCTGTAGGTATGGCAGTATAATTGCCCTAAATTTTATGATAACGACAATGACAAATATAAAAGATATACATGTACATAAATATTTAGGAATATGCAAGAAACAGGCGGCGAGGCCTTATAAGCATACCGCCATTATTTTGGATACTAATTGCGAGAGGTTTGAAGCCGCAAAACTCTTCTTGAGGCAACACATCTCGCCAAGAATGCAGCCTAAGGCCCAAATATCGCTTTTGTTGTCGTACTCCTTGCCTTCGCACTGAAATTAAAAAAAAAAAAAAATTATAAACTATATATCATTAGCCTAATTAATATGGGACCACCCTTGAGGTAGCTTTCCGATAAAAAATTATTATAAAGAATTATGGAAAACGGTTTACGTAGTCCAAAGTTATCCGGTATCATACATAAAAAAATATTCCGGCGGATTGATCACCTTTCTCCTTTTTTGAAGCCGGTTATTACAAAATACTTAGCTACGAATGTACATACGTATTTCAATTCTTGTGGCTATTGTTAAAGATGGTAGAGCTCGTTTAATTTTTGAGTAACTATTTTTGAACTCTTACGTATTTAATAAGAAAATTATATGCCAAAGACATATTAAACATTGGTAGCAGAGAGCAGCTAATTTGATATTTTATTTTTATTATCTGGTATCTAAACTGCCAAATATTGTTAATTTTTTCTCGAAATTCATAATTGGCAAAATGTATTCGCATGTGAATCTTGCTTATCTTAGGGCTGCTTTTACAGTAACGACTTAACTTTCATTCGGCAGTTAAGTATAGGCTTTTAGTACAAAATATTAAAGTTAACTGCCGAATTTGAGTTAGCCCCCCACTGTGAAAACGTCACATAGGAGCATAAACGCTGATTTTTGGGACCGGAAAAGGATGTATTGATGCTTCTGGAATTCAACAAATTTACAAAGAAAGAAAGTGGAACCAATTCTTTATTATTTTTTTTTTAATTACAATTTTTATTTACGTTTTTGTTTATATTTCACATCGCCCACTGTAACATTTAAAAAAAGCAGACTATTAGTTTGACACTGTAGATACCAGAAGCTGCAACAAAATACACAAATTTTGTTTTTGCTCTAATTCTCCTACCTGTTTGATATGCGTGCTAGATTGCTACGTACGTAGCTACTTTACACCTAAAATGCTAAAAATCGTGACCTCCCCTATCGTGTCCAGGTAGTACTAGGGTTCGAAATTTCAGACTTTGGTGTCGATACTGAGTACTCATTCTGTCATCGAGCTCATGGTATCGATACTCTAAAAGTATCAGGGAAAAAGTATCGATACTACTCAGTATCGAACTCATTAAAATACGTTTTTTGGGATACTAAAATTATTTTATTCTTTAATCGTATATCTAGTTATTTCTTGAAATTAAAACAATACAATTTTAAAATATTTGATTTTTATTTTATTGCAGAACTTACTTTCACGTAAGAAGTAGTTTTAACCTTAAATGTACATACATACATATATATATGTATATACTTTCACGAATTTCAAATTTTATTAAGATTTTTTGTAAACTTTTTGGGTATGCATTTTTGTAGCCTATTCAATTTTAGTATAATAATGGCAAGATTGAATTAAAACTCAATGGTAGTAGGCTACACGTAAAGTAAAGTTGAATAGGTTACAAAACTGCATACCCAAAAGGTTTCCAAAAATTCTGCATTTTCGTGAACTTTGCGGAAGGTTTTATGGCCTTATTCATAAAAAAAGGTTTATAAACGGAAAAATGTAAGAAAATGTCATTTTATTGAGCTCTTTAAACCTACTTTATTTTTTATGAATAAGGCCATTAAACTTTCACTTATTTCGTTATGCAACAGACTACACGAAATTTGAGTTTATTTTAAGTGATGGACAAAATTGAATGATAGTAATCCTTATAAGCAAAGAAAAAATTTAAAAAGTATGTTTTTAAAAAGTTTTCGATACTACGAGTACTTTGCAAAGTATCGAGTAAAATCACCAAATAAGGTATCGAGTATTAAAGTACTCATTTTTATACCCTCAGTATCGATGCTTACTCAATATCGATAGTATCGTTCGAACCCTAGGTAGTACCTCCATTTGAATAAAAAATTGGATACGTGCGCTCAATTATTCTGATAATAAGAATTGTTCTTAAACTAAATAAATATTAACTCATACCATCTCTGGACTGAAGTAGTAGGGCGTTCCCAAAACAGTTTGTGCTAAAACCTTAGTATTCATTATTTTTGATATGCCAAAGTCGCCAATCTTTACAATGCCGCGTTTATTTAAAAACACGTTAGCAGTTTTTAGATCTCTATAAAGAATCAATAAGTATTTAATATATTTAGATTCATTCTACTTCCATGTATTATTTCGTACCGATGTAAGATATTCTCCGAATGCATGTAATTAATGGCACTAGAAATCTGTTCAAACACTGCGATGATATAACGTTCAGGAAAATAATCTCTGACCGGACGGTCGGCTATGACCTGGGCGAGTGTTCCACCATCAGCGTACTCCATTTCGATCAGCAATGTGTTGTCCCTAATGAAGCTGCCGAGGTAACTATTAAATGTAAAAAAATTAATGTACAATAGGAAGCCTCACGAAATAAGTTACCCAAACTATTTTATTTCAATTCGGTGGGATTTGTGCAGTGGAACGCGTCGAAAATGCCTCCAACTTTTAAGACGGCAGAATTTTGATTTCATTTTTTTAATGCGCTAAAGCTCGTTTTAATCAAAAATTACTAAGTACAAAAATAAAACGAATCGTTTTTTTTCATATAAAAGTTGTTTTGTACATATTTTATGCATATTATTAAGGGCCGATATCATAACAAAATTAAAGAATGTTTTAAAATTTAAAGGATGCTTTATTTTGCTGATCGATTTTATAAAGCCACTTCAAAGATAAAGGTGCCCATAAAGGCTATTTAGTTAAATACCCAAAATGGAAATCTAAATGGCATAAAGGTCCCTTTTGTAAGAGAAAGAAGTATGTAATTTTCGTAGTATAGTAACATATGTATTTATGACAATCAGCTGATGCAATTTTGCCGAGATCAGCATTGCAAACATCGTTACTTTCATTTAACCCTTCGTCAGGCGTAATATGGTGACTGCTAATTTCGGGCGCAATGTGCCTTACTGGCACACTGTCAAAAACACATAATAAACACATAATTATATTGTTTATACATCTGGGAAATACTGGCGCGGCGTTTAGGGATATGAAAAAGAAATAAATGTCAACATTTTTGTAAAAATCCTTTATTTGACACAAATTTAGCAGCTAATAAAAAAATCTTAAAATAAAGTTAAAAAATCCAAAAGTCAAACATAAGATGTAAAATAGTTTAGAAAAATGCAAATATTCCATAAAAATTCAACACGGGTATATGAAATAATAGCTAATTTTAGATGAATACTAAAATTTAAAAAAGTAATGTAAAAGTATTTCTAAAAATACTTATTTTAATATATGTGACGAGTTTGGGCGCAATGAGCTTCTCAGATCAAACTCTGCATAACTTCTAGTTGTGAGTGTCAAACAAAAACTTAGAGTGGTTTTACTCTTCAGCTCTGCAGCTACTGAGCGTAAGCAAAGTTAACGGTATAAAACGGCACGGCGAGATCAGTTGCGCCCGACGAAGGGTTAAATGAACCTTTTGTTATTATTCAACTGCCATTTTATTATGAAAGCACTTCTTGTTTAAAGTATATGCAAATGACACTTTAGCTAAAAGGAAACTTTTCATTATGAAATTGGCTCTAACAGTTTTTTGATGTACATTTTTTCTAGCGTACTTTTTAAGAGTCTCAAAATATGTACATATAATAAATGAGGCGATTTTCTCGAAAATATAATTCTCGACTTAGGAGCTGTTTACATGTGACCACAGATGTATAAATTAACAAAATAACTGTCAAAATTATGGGTTTTCTCCTTTACATATAATAGCACAATACTCGTACAATAAAACAATAAGGACAAGTTTTCCATTTAAATGTTTTCACTGTATTACCTGATAATGTTCGGATGGTGAAGCTTGGAAAAGACCTCCACCTCATTCATAGCCAAATCTCGTTCGGATGGCGTGAGATCGGATAAATTAATTTGCTTAAATACGACATGATGATTGTCAACTTTACGTCGATATAATATTGCCACTCCAAATGAACCTACGAATAGTGCCCGTATTCCAAAATTGAATAAATGCACTTATGAACTCATATACATGTGTGTGTACGTCTGGTCAGTGTGGTCGTATATATGTATATACATAAGTACAAACATGATACTAAAGTGATAGTTTCAAAATAGACTTTACCTTGTCCTACTACGCGAAGTTTCTCATAATTATGAAGCTCGGGACCAGCGACTTCTGGCACTTTTGGTGTTCGACCCACTACTCCGTCGTCATTGTAAATATTTGCAGATTCTAGGCTTTTCTTTGCAGGCCTTGGAGGCTCGTCCTTCAACAATGACACCACCGATGATGATGAGTTAGATATGGTAAATATTTTTGGTTGCATAACTCCATTGAAGGTCGCCCGCTTTTTTGATTTCGACGCGACAAGAGCAACAGATGAAGAGCTACTCGATATGGATGAATCGGATATTCGACCATTAAAGAGCGGTAATGAGCTGGCTTTAGCTTTGAAATGTTTCATTTTTTCTTTAAGCAATAATAGTACATATCTGTCTCTGCACTGGTAAAGGTATACTATTTTCGTCCATCAAGATTACTGCTTACAATAGAGTTAGTGGTTAGTGGCCCGTAAAAATGTTGTGGTCACTTAAGTTGCTTAGCAATGGCGAATTGATGGCGAATTGGGAGCAACATGTGTCAAACAAGTGCCGACGATTTGGGTTTAAATATGTTTGTAAATAATATGCACATTGATGTCGCCGGAAAATAATGATAGGGAGAGGGCAGCTTAACAATACATACTTACCCCTTTTAAATATGAGTATGTATTTATGTAGGTATGTGCGTGCATTCATTCACTTCATCATGCCATATGGGTTACCCTCTCTAGACGCTGACCCGCCCCACCAGGTGGCGTGACACTTTGTTCATTTGAAATTTGGCATACAAATAATAATAGTAATAAATAATAACACTTATGTTTAGTTCAAAGTACTTAGAAGGTTATGTATTTTATTTCGTTACTTTTGTTGTTATTTATATGTATTCTTATCTTTTGTAAATTGTTTAAAAATAAATCTTAAATCTACTTTAAGTCGGCTAGTAAAATTTCACTTAACTAATGCATCAAATCGTTTTACATTATATTTCAATATCAAGTGGTTCTTAAATTATATCTCTTTTGGCTAAAATACTTAAGTCATAGCATATAATCGAACTTTGTATTTATGTACACATATGTTACCGGCAAAACCCGATCTTAGAACAAACTAGTTTTTTCCTGGGCGAAACAAGTTCTATCTAGATCCAAGAAAGGAGATCGCAGAAAGGAGTTCTACTCAAAAATACTGTGGCGCCTGATCTAGTTTAGCCTAGTCAAAACTAGTTTGTCCTTAGATCGGGTTTGGCCGGTAACATATATGTACATACAACTGCATCAAACCTCGTGCTAGATATACATACATACACATGTATGTATGTATGTATGTACATACATAAATATCTACACTTATGCACTTATGTATGCAAATTTTTTATGAAACTCGTATTTCGAGCGGAAAATAATTAATACGGGGTGGTGTTTTTACACTTCCGCATTCCATATGCTACATAAATACTATGATTAACAGAAGTTTTCTGTACCAACGATCGTTTTTTTTTTTATTGTACACTAGTTGGTAATTGACTACGAAGCTGCTAGATATTACATACGGTGGAAAACATCAAACATTGGGCTCCTTTGGAGGCCTGTTTTCCATTCCATGTTCCATCGTTGCGCATTTGGTATTTATAATTAAGTATTTATGTATGTATGAGTAGTAGTTTATGTGTATTTAAAAAAAAAAAAAATCAAAACTCCCTTATGATCGTGATTTTTTCTTAGGTGGTTTCAATTATGTACTCTTTTTAAAAAGGAAGAATGGTTCGTTACTTTAGTACTCATTTAGTGTTTTATTTATCTTTAGCAAATTTTCTAATGTTTCTATTTATGTATGATTATTTCTTTGTGTTGTATAATCGTTCATGAGGGATAATAACATACATACATACATACATACATACATATGTGCCAGAGCTGTAAAACTGTGAAATCATTTGAAATTAAAAATCATCAATTTTATATTGTTATGTTTTCATTGAATTCTCCCTTATTGAATAATGCGGCTTAAAGTTTTCCAATTCTACATTCACTCAAAGTAGATACGATTGCACACATTTCCATATTCAAAGAAAGATTGAAAAAAATTGAATGACGAACGATTCACTTTTAACACTGAATAAGCACTCAGATGAATGCAGCTTTTGCTATGTGTGCACACATCCACTCAGTACCAATCAACTGATATAAATATTTTGAACACACAAAACCCACTGAAAAATACGCCAGGTTGCATTTTATTAAAAAGACTGCAAAAATTCAACACGCAAAATAGGTAATAGAGCGTTATCATCAGTTTTTTTCACTTAAATTTGTACAAGGATTTATAAGAATAAAAATTATTAATTGGAGAAATATTTTTTAGTGAACGTGTCGTTAGAATGTCATTATGAAAAATATAAATTATTAATGATTTTAACATCTCTGTTTAGAAAATTGTCAGCTTTCCAAAAAAGTGTTACCAATATACCATTAATAATGCATAATGCATAAATTAGTACATACATATATAAGTCAATATAAACTAACAAATTTAAGAGCTTCTGGTTCTAACTTTAGACATACATATACATTTCATTATTTAATTATAAACATTTTTGATACAAATTTCTTCGTACTTTTTTTCGTCGCTATTGGGTCAAGCAGTTAATGAAGATTCGAAAACCGAATTTGTTGGTTTGTGGAGGTTTTTTCATTTACAATAAGCCACAAATTATCAACATTTCCAACAAAAAAATATTTAACAAAATTCGTTGGTCTCTATTTTCATTAACATCCTTTTCCGTAAGTGCAATATTTATGAATTTATACCCATTTCATTGAGCACGCTTTGTTTTTTTGGTTTGTTTGTTAACATCAAAACTACATATCGACACCTAAGTGGAAGATCGACCTATCTCGGCAGCCAGTTCGAAAACTCCCTATCTCACCCTATTTCAGAGTTTTGTTGAAGAACGCCCTATCTCAGAATGCGGTTCAAAAACGCCCTATCTCGGCAAATTTTCAATATATTTTCATTTGAGATAGGGCGTTCTTCAACCAAATTCTGAAGTAGGACTTTCATAAAAAGCTTTCTGAGTTAGGGCGTTTTTGAATTGGCTGCCGAGATAGGTCGATCTTCCAATCAGGTGTCGGTATATTAATAAAACATGATTAAACATTGTCTGCTGTAACCTATTTTAGAAATAATTTATTTATTAGGATTTGCAATTTGAAAAAATCAGTTCCTTCCAATTTTGGGAATCAAACGGGACCCCACACAAGCAAAAATCGTTTTCTACAATCTTTATTAACCTGAAGGGCTAGACAACAAACAACCGCTATGCGAACAAAGTTATAATACCCATGTGCACAAATGCACTCGGGTGTAATTATTTCTTAAAACATTATTCTAAATGTATGTTTTGAGCAAATTGATTTCAAAAGTTAGAAATATGTCCCATTTTTCAAAAATGTATAATAATAAACATGTGAGTTTCTTAGCAATTTGTTTTCTGTAATTAAGGAAATATTGAATTTTTTGAATTTTTCGAAATTACCGTTTTATGGGAGGGACCAGGTTATTGTTTAATTTTTGAATTTTCAATACGCTTCTGCCCTGCATAAAGGGAAACCCGCGTACCGAATTTTCTTCCGATATCTCAACTTTTCCTAGAGTTATCGTGTACACAAACAAACGGACAGACAGACAGACGGATATGGACTAATCAACTTCTCTTTTTATTCTGGGCATTTACGGTATATACATACATATGTACATAAATGTAGTATATATCTATCTCGATTTTGGTTGTTCCAAATATCCGTTACGTGAGAAAAGTTATAGTATAGTATTGCGGAAGTGCGTAGTAAATATGTTTAAATAGTACACCTTTTAATTAATAATTAATAAAAAAAATTTTACAATGTAACTCCTCAACCCCTCTATAAAGAAAACAAGAACCCTTATAAAATTTCGTTTTGAAAGTTTTCAAATTTGAAAACTGAAGAAAAAAATTAATAGAAAAAAAATCATATAAATTAAATTTATATATACATATATTCTGGGAAAAAATGTCTACAATCAATTTTTAAACCCTTTTCGCAATTGTAACCGGTAAATTTTGTTACCATCTCATAAGCTGGTAACAAAATATTGCCCCGCCCCGTGAAATATGCAATGCCAGAATTTCCACAATTCTTCATGGCTGAATTGCTGAATATATAGCATTACCAACGTTCCTAGAATCGCGGTGACATGAACAGGTAACATTTTTTGGTAATATAATTTTCCGGTTACAAAATCTTCGGTTACGTGCAGAATAGACCTTTTATAGTTCTAAAAGTCTATAATACGAAGGGACATATGCCGGTAATGAAATTCTTAAGTTTTTTCAAGCAAGAGTTTTAAAAACTCCATTCTATTGACACCGTTTTATATTTCTATATACAGTTCACTAGTTTCGAATCTAATATATGTAAATGTATGTATCAAGATGTGTCCTTTGTGCTCGACGGTTGCGATGTTTGTTTGGACTGATTTCGCACCAGTCATTAGCCATGGGTTAATGTCAGAAAACGTCTATACATACGCGTTGAAATACATACATACGTATACATATATGTTTTTTTTCAATTCCAGATATGTTTAAACTTTAAAGTATAAAATATATCAACCCTGGGAAAAAAGTATTAGTACTAAATGGTAAAAACGTGTGCATTCATTTTAATTATACAATCATGTGTGTGTGCGAATGCTTCTGTTACATTCACATTCCATACTGAATGTCAATCTACCATTCAAAAACACAACACAGTTTATTTGTTTTCAAGCATTTTAAGCCACTCAGGAATGAGGCTTTTTTTATACAAACAAACAATCAAAATTTTGAAAAGAATGTCGAGTGAATGCAGATCCTATTGATTCAATCATTTTACAGCTCTGATATGTGCATAGGTACTACACAGTGTTGGACAAAACATATGTTCATACAAATAAAAGTTATTTTGAAATTAATTTACCCATTTTTCTTGAGAATTGAAGTCAGCGGTTCATGTTCCAGCACCCGCGCCACAAAACATATTGGACTGATCTTAATTTACTCCATTATAAATAGTATATATTTGTTTACTTATTTACATATACAGAATTATTCCAATTTTTCATAAAAATGTTTGGAAGGCAAAGAACCACAAGAGGAGTTCTAAAAATTCCTTGCCGAAATTGAAAGTACGTTAATCTTTTGTAGTACAACAAATATCTGACTTAAATATAGAGAAAGAGATAAGCAAAAAATAATATATGTACAATGTACATACAATTAAACAAAGACCAAATAAAATAAGCAATATTTATACATACATCCGCCAACTTAAGAATGAACGCAAGGCCAAAGAAACAAACTATTATAATAAAAATTGTGCACAAGTGCGCTCGGGTATATAAATATAAAAATACAAATGCGTAAAAATGAATCTGGAAACTTTCCTATTCGGCCTATTCTCGATAATTAGTTGTTTACACTTTTATATGGAAGTGCGTCGCATTACATTTGCAAGCTATTTCTAAGTAACGTTAAATTGTGGAAAAGGGACTTTTGTGGTTTGAGTGTTTTCATTGTCATGCTAAGCGTGATTTTTTTATCCCTGCGATGCTAAGGTACTATGGTAAATGTGAAACTTAGTTATGCTAAAAATGATTTTTTTAATAAGTAAATTTAATAATTCCTGGTTAATATTGATGTTTTTTGTTATTTAAATTATGGATAGCCATGCAAGATTGCGTCCTTTTTCTGATAAAAATATAGTATAATATTTAGTAAAATGAAACATTCGAAAAAATCAGTGTAAATAAGAAAACAAATATGTACTATACAATTTTTTATGTATTTTTATGCACACTATTCAACAAAACAACTTTATTTTCGATAGCCTTATATGGCCAAATGTTGCCACAATAAAATGCTATGTTGCGCAATATTTTCTGAAAATGAGCAAATCCAAATTTTAAAATTCAATTATTTGTAAGAAAAATTTTAATTTGTATTGCGTGTATAAACTAATTAAACTATTTAACAATTTTTTCGAAATCTTTTAAGTCTCATTTTAAGCAAGTTCCGATTCCCAGTCAAATATCTTTTGTCCAACACTGTACATACATAATGTGTATGTTATACATACATATATACATATGTACATATGAGGCTTTGAGAGCCAAAGTAGCCTTACATTAAAAAGGTGAGGTACAGCTTAAAATGCATTAATAGAATGAAACGCTAATAGCCCGAGACACGCCTGTTCAATTTTATTTTACTCTAACAGGCAGCATCACGTAGATGCAATGAACTTTTCAGTGAAAGACCCTATTTATCTGGGACGTGAACCGGATGAAAAATTTGGTCGGTTCGGTTTAGCGGTTCGAACCGTTTTTGCACTTTTGGATTGGTTCGACAAAGCGTTTTTTTTAGTCTTTGAACCGGGGTTTTGGTTCTGTTCCAAAAAATAACGCGCAAGTCTAAGTGTAAATTGTCAAGTGTTACAAAGCGCAAGGTTCAATTTTAAGTGTGTGCTAAATGAGATGAGTTGCCTTTACATTTGATATTTCCACATGGTAAACAACCGGTTGTAGGTATTACCATATTTAACGAAACGAAACAAAAGCGTGTAAATTTATCTAATGAAAATTGGATTAAACTAACCTTTAAACCTTTATGAAACGTGGTTCGGCTTCGGTTCGGATCAAACATTTGTGGAAAATTTCGGTTCGGATAATGGTTCAGTTAATTAATAGAAAAAATCGGCTTTCCGGTTCAAAACCGGTTCGGTTCAAAACCTGTTCACGTTCTGCTATTTAGTGTTTATAAATCCTTCCTTCGCATATTATTTACTCAAACAAATTTTTTCGTATGTAGATATGCTCCTCTGACTCTCATTGCCTCATATGTACTTACATATGTATGTTCAAGAGTAAATTTTCATTTCAAATTAGCAACCAAACGGCAATTGATTTATGGATGTAACTAACTACTCCAGCGCCTAATTAATGGTATTTCAAAAAACACGGTTTAAAGTACGTACATATGCCACAAATATGAAGCGTTGAGATTCAAACAGCGATTTATTTCTCTGAGGAATATACATAAGTTTTGACTAAATTGGCTTTGTTCCTTCAAAATATACAATCATACATACATAGTACATACGTACGTCTGAGTCTCCCTGATTTCAAAATCCAGCCAACCAACGTTCCCACACTCACACTGAATGCACTTGCCCGCCCAGTGGTATGTACTTGTATACTTAGGCGTACATATACATATGTTTGTATGTATGCATGGAAGTATTCCACTATAGCACTCTATTGGACGTATTGTTCCTTAGGAGTATGTGGAATATTTCCGTTCGGCTTAGCAGGAGCAACGATTGCCTTCGGACAAGCTGGCCAAGCTGAATGTACCTAAGCCGTTGGAACCGGGCGATTTTTTGTCTTGTGTCTTTTCGTCGTTATCAAAATTATCACCCTGAAATAAAATAAACGAGTAGGTATAAACAATTTTTTTAGAGAATTATGTAAATGTGGGTAAAACATTTTATGTATAGAGTTACCCGGCGTTCGCGCTGTTCTCGGATTTTTCTTGCCAATGCTAGAAAAGCCTCCTCAATGTTTATGTTGCATTTGCAGGATACCTCAAAGAATGGCATATCGAAGTTTTCAGCAATCTGTGTGTGAAATAATTAAATTAATACATTTTAAATAGACTGAATGAAATAGGTATGTATTACATAATTAACTTTTATTTAATTTGCCATTTGAACTCACTTTTTCGCCTCTTTCTTTGTCAACCGCTCGCTGCGTTGCCGAACATTCGCATTTGTTGCCAACCAAGACTTTGACAACATCCGGTGACGCGTTCTACGCATATAAATCAACGCAATTTAGTAATTTGTTGTTAAATTATAAAAATTTATACATACATACATTCATATGTTTGTATTAGAGCATTGTACGAGTACATAATTATTTATATATTTAATAATCACCATATCCTATGCGGCGAGTACACACACCATTTGCTATCGCGACATCGCTGGCTATTAGATACTTGTTTAGTAATTGTTCAGGAAGCAAAAAGCCTGGCAATTTAAACGTATTTAGTTTGGCTAAACTAATTAAAATCACAAAATTTAGTTCCAAAAACTAGTCTTTAATCTTTAATTTGCTTATTAAGTTTTAATGTTTCTTGCTTAATGAATCCATTTATGTTTAAATTAACTGAATTTGAAATCTTAAACTTTATGCAATAGATATATATGTATGAAAGAGAAATCTCCAAATGTATCTAATTTATAATCGCACTGTGGCAATAATAAGGCGAGTAAGTTTCAACAGTATGTACATACAATCGTGCGATGTGCAACGTAATCGTGCAGTGCTCTTATATGTTTATATGAACATAACATATTTATGAAATACCTCTTGAATATTTCGCAGCCAATATGACAGGTTATTGTAACTCTCCAAGTTCGTCACATCATACATCAGTAGTATGCCCATAGCTCCGCGATAATAAGCTGTGGTTAGCGTTCGAAATCTTTCTTGTCCTGCTGTATCCCAAATTTGTAGCTTTATTGGCACTCCATCCAAGTTGATGAGTTTCTGTTTGAAATCGATACCTAAGCACGCAGGAAGTTAACTAAATTGTGAGTGGCTTAAAATAGATGTACATATGTATGTAAATAGAAATACCCCAAAGGATATAAGTGTATATGTATATATGTATGTATGTAGGTCTCCTTATCTGGTGTCGGAGCACAGCATGACAACAAATTGGTCGACGAGCCAGCCCGAAAGGAGTCTGGTCTTGATAAATAGCACTGTGTTAAAAATGTGGCCAACCTTGAGTAAAAAAAGACCTGCAATCATGCAGATTTATTTCTACATATTAATGGAATTGAAGCACCAAATTAGATTTTACATTCTGAGTAGAAAGCCCAGTGTTTCACCTGAAATGTACTCGAGTATTCGGCACTGGCTTTTGTACCAGTAGTATTTATTTTCTTTTATTATCAAATCTCACATTACAAACTTAAAGTACGATTTTTTTGGACTAATACATATACATACATATGCATTTGAATGTATTATGCAATCAGGTATTTTAAGTAGACGTACAAAATTTTAGTTAAACACAATGTTTAATGTCGAAAACCAGCATTAATTCGACGATATCACTTGTGTGCTGCCAAATTTCAGTTTCAAAAATTCGGTTTTTTGGACACACATATGTAGATGTGTAGGTATGCACAAAGGTACGTATGTAGTACGTATCGTCGTTTAACGTACAAAACCGCGTATCGTCATTCTGCAAAACCGCGTAACTGACATTTGCTGCCAAAAATTGAATTTGCTCACACATGCTCTTGGCTCAATCCTTATCCATTTGTCCTGAAATATACTAGCCATAAATGCGATTGCTTTATAAAACAGAGAGCCATATTGAAATATGAGTGTTTTTACTCTCTAGAAAATAATTTATGCAACCTCACATACGAGGTTTTGCATTTTGTTGATACGCGGTTTTGCATTTTAAACGCCTATATGTACATGATTGTAATTTTACTACGGCGTTAATATAATACAAAGAACCGTATATTTGTAACAGAGCTGGGTAATTTTTGATTACGATTACATTTCAATTACGATTGCGTAATTGTTATCCTTAATTATATACGATTACAATTACTTTAATTGTAATCATAAATGTTACCATTATGATTATAATAATTGTAATCTTAAAAATTTAGGGACTATGATTACTGCAATCGAAATCATGGAAAACTTGATTATGAATACCGTGATTGTAATCCTAAAAATTTTAAGATTACAATTACAGTAATTGTATATAATTGTTATAAGTACAATTACAGTAATAGTAGGGCTGACAATTTTCGGGATTACAATTACAATAATCGTAATCCAAAGTAATCAAAATGTAATCGTAATCATAAAGTGCCCAGCTCTGATTTGTAGTAATAACTGCATATATGTTACACATATTTACATTCATTTTACTACCTACATACATATCTATCTAATATATGTATGTACTATATACGCTTGTACATATGTATGTATGAGTTCGCTCCTCTGTAGGCACCCACTTACCTATAGTGGAAATGTATGTATCGTAGTATTTCTCATCACAATATCTATGGACTATACACGTTTTACCCACATTAGAGTCACCGAGCACCAGAACTTTATACGTCGCAACAAAGTCCAAAGCCATTGTGATTTATGGTATCAGTACCGCCTCTCTGGCTGCTATGATAATTTTGGCAATATAGACCGAATTTAACGGTGCTTGAACTGTATTTAAACGCAATGAAAATACTTTTTTTTTTTGGCTTTTGGATACGAGTATGTAATGAATTTTATTTTCACCCTTCTAGCTAATAGCTGAGTAAATCGTTAATCACTCGTGTATCTTAGCGAATTGCAGCCAATTAAGCTTGTAACAATTTATAATTTCCTTTTTTCGTTTGAATTTTGCAACCCGAACTTCCAGTTTAGTAAGCCTTTATTGAAAAGTATGATTCAGCATCACCAAGAAGA
>NW_023458921.1:0-2968 GCF_013731165.1 Rhagoletis pomonella
TTTATTTTAAACGAAGAAGGGATTTTCTTCATAAAATGTTTGGTATAAATGTCTTAATTTTAAGTGTGAAGTTTTATTCGCAAACTTAGAAAATAAGAAATTATTTCACTGTTAAGACACTTAGGGCCGGTTACTCAATGTCTGGTTAACACTAATGTCCAGTTAAACATTATTATCGACGTATTCGACTCCATTCATATAACAGGGAGTCGGTAACGTCGATAAAGATGTTTAACCAGAGATTAGTGTTAACCAGACATTGAGTAACCGGCCCTTAAGATGCGTTTGTGTTTGGATATAGTGCCAACAAACAGAATAAATATTACATGTAGATATTGTCTTCCCAAATAGCGCATATTCAATTCTGCCTAAATTACAACACTGAAGTGAGTCAAAATGAAAATAAAAGAGCACAAATTTCTATGTAAAGCAAAACTCTCTGGGAATCCTACGAGACACCTTCCGGTCATATGACCGGTCATCTAAATGGGAGATCTGCAGTCTTTTGGCATCATATTTTACATCAGGATTTCTGAAAAATCTTTTCTTTTGTGTAACTGTGATTTTGCATCCCCTGTCAACATATGGCCTCGGTTGATGTTAACTTAAGGTCGTTGTTTTACTGCCTTAAAATTTAAAAATTTTTACAGCGTTTTTATGTGTATTGGTTTCTATTTGAGTGTATTGAGAATCGGTCAGTCTGAAAAGGCCTTGTAGGGAAGACAATAGGTTTTTTCGTCGATAATCCAGCGAGAATTATCACTCGAAATATCAGATAGTAAGAAAAAATGCTCCCAAATTCTCTCTCATGTAGAGAAAATTGCAATTTTCTGTACGAACGCAAATTTGCAAGTTTTTCTGCCAGCTAGTGTCCACGGTTGCATTTCAAACAAAAGAAATCTGTATAGAATTTTTAAAATTCTTTCAGAGGGGCAAAAAACAGGATCTACGTGTATATATCTTGTCAGTCCGACTTTCTTCAACATACGTTTCAATTTCGTTGTCGGGTTTACTATATCGACACTGGTTGAGATTGCATTCCGATTAAGAATACAGTTTTTTTTTGCCGAGTACCTTTTAAATCATTGGACTTAACTAAATTAATTAAGTAAACAAGTATTAACTTACATTTTTCATTTTAAAAGCGCTCCAGTTTGTAAATTTTTAAATTTAACAAACTTGTTTATTCAAATTATCGTCGACAAAAAATCCAACCATGTGCCACAATCATATGTTTTTCCTAATTGCAAATTCTTGCTGGCAAAATTTTTTCCGGCTCGAATTTATAACTTCTCTCCAAGAAATAGTCTTTTTACTCGTGATTTATTTAAATGAAACACGTGAAATTTAGTTGAAACATTTTAGCCGTTTTTAGCCGGTTTTATTTGCCAATTTAGCCGGTTCGTCCAAAAAGTTCTGGCAACACTGTTCGTGAGTACTCACATATACTTGTTCTCTCATTCCGATCACACATACAGATGCAATTCGCGCAAAATTTTCTGTTTCCCCCCGGGCATAATTACCTCACCTCATCTACCCAACGGTTTCCACGTTTGGGCATTTTGCCCGTATGTGCACATTATGCCCATCGCTACCTTAGACACACTACTCAAAACATCTGAAAGTCCG
Source organism: Rhagoletis pomonella (assembly GCF_013731165.1). Taxonomy (NCBI): domain Eukaryota; kingdom Metazoa; phylum Arthropoda; class Insecta; order Diptera; family Tephritidae; genus Rhagoletis; species Rhagoletis pomonella. The sequence continues at coordinate 1,630 of NW_023458921.1, forward strand.
GTACATACACACATATAAATTCAAGGCCGTATTTATGAAAAGTTGCCTAACTTGGAAAATTTTTATGCGATGGCAATAAATGAGCTATCAGTTCATTTGAAAATAGATTTAATCTTATACTACATATTTTGAAATTGTGGAAATTAGTAATGGTCAAAACTTAAAAAATTAAGGAAAACTTTTTTTTTTTTTTTTCGGCGATGAAAACTCCCAACAATCCACGTCTGACAGGGGCGAACGCAGGTAGGGGTTTTAGGGGTTCAAACCCCTCCCGAAATGCCTGCGGAAAATTTTAGGAAATTTCTCTCTTTGTATTTAGTTAATTACGCAAACAAAAGCAATACTGTTTTTATTTCCGTAAAAGTTTGTACGAATTTTCAACTATTCGCAAAAATCTGCTAATAAAGAACAAACCGAGGTGAATGAGCACAAGCTTGGAAGCATAACCGGACTAAATATTGATGTTGATAGATAACTCATACGCCATGGCATTTTAACGATATACGTTTTCTGCCCCGCGCCCGCACTCACGGACACCATGTCTGAAGTATGTTGACTTATACTTGCAACAATGCACTTTCAACATAGGCTGGAATTACTTTAAGACCATAAGAATTGGCAGGCAAACTTGAATTCACCTATATATACAAATGTGAATGTCTGTTTGCTTATTACCTTATAACTTCTGAACCGCGGCACGGAATCGCACGAACCTTTGCACACTTATTTGCTTTTACCCCGGGAAGGTTACAGGTATAGAGAAAAATGGGCAGTGCTGGAAAAGAGGGCGTGGCACCTCCTATACTTACTAAAATTTTCATATTGTATATCTTTTGAAATATTTGTGGTAGAGCATTGGAACTTGCTGTCGAGATAACTAAAATTAATTCCATACTCATGGGAAAAAATTGGCGGTATTGGAAAAGGGGGCGTGGCACCTCCCATGGGCGTGAATTATTTAATCAGCTCTACCTTCGGAACCGTAAGTCACATGAACTTGAAATTTGGTATACAAACATATCTATAGTAGATGCTTATCTTAAGGTATATGTAAATGAGTTTATAAAAGGAGGTGTGGCAGATAACATAGGCGTGGAATTTTTAGTCAGTCATAACTTCGGAACATAAGTCACATGAACTGGAAATGTGCAGGTATCTATGGTAGGTGCTTATAGTAAGGTATATATATAAATAATACTGTGGAAGGGGGCGGTAAATCCCAAAGGCGTGGAATATTTTACCAGTTATAACTTCGGAACCATAAGTCACATAAACATAACATTTCGTATGCAGACATATCTATGGTAGGTGCTTATAGTAAGGTATATATAAATGAGTT
>NW_023458921.1:3068-15564 GCF_013731165.1 Rhagoletis pomonella
TTTTTCATATTTGTATGAAAGCGCGGGGTGCAATCCGCGGGTATAAGTTAGTTTGTTATAATTGCTTCAAATAATTTAGGAATTGCAGAAAGCTTAGCTATTCCCCGGTAGTTGTCCACTGAAGATCTGCTCCCGCTTTTATGTAACGGGGTTATGAACGATTCCTTCCATATAGTTGGAAAAACGGCCTCTTTAAAAAACAAATTAAATAACGCGGTTAACGGCTCATTGAGATAATCAGCACAATTTATAAGAATATAAGTAGGGATCTGGTCAGGAACATAACTGAAGGACTGCTTTAAGGATTTCAGATAAACTACTACATCATCGGGAGATATTACTGGGATATTTATTGAGTTCATTGGACATAGTTTAAAAGGATAGTCAATGTTAGCATGTGAGTTAATGGAATATTTGGATTTAAAAAACTGAGCGAATATGTTAGAAATTGTTTGATTATCACCAGAGACGGCATTTTGATACTTCATGGCGGAAGGAAACCCACGTATATTTCGCTTGGAGCTTACGAAGTCATAAAATGATTTGGGTTTATATATTATACATACATTATATATATTTGGGTACCGCAATTTTGACCATCACTTATAACTTCGTAGTATATCTCCATAGCAGGGTGGTAGACATCTTCGGGCAAAACTAGTGGATCACACTTATTTACAACGGACATAAATGCATCACCAACATAAACAAGATCTAATACTTCAAAAAACTTATTGTGAAGTACATTAACCTGAGTTAGGTAGAGTACAGCCATCTCCTCTAAAAATACGTTGTTGCACGCACTAGACGCGAAAGGCACGATATCATTGTCAATGATGTTCCATGATATGCTTGGTAAATTAAAATCACCCAACACAATCATTGAATCAGAGGGTTTAGTCAGTAAATTAACTGATTTCAGTAAAAATATGAGTCGAGAATACACCAATGTGTCAGATCGGGGAGGTATATAGCATAGGGCTAAGTTAATATATCATTTTCCAACCTGTACACGAATGCATTTGAATTCTACTGAATGTGTGCAAGACTAACTTCTGCAGATTGTATTGAAGAGTCTACAGCGAAGACTACGCCACCGCCGATTCTGTCCTCCCTATCTTGTTTATAGATATGATAATTATTTGGAAGAATCTCTGAATTGAAAATGTGAGGTTTCAGCCAAGTTTCAATAAAAGAAAGAGTATTATAATTACATTCAAGGCCTTTAAGGTATAAGTTCGTTAATTTAGTATTTAAGCCTCTTACATTTTGGTAATAAATACTTAAAGCAGATTTAATAAATAGTTTTCTGATTCAGTGTTATGACTCGGAATATTAGCTAAGTTATTTCCTTTTTTGGGCCTATATTCGACTTCACGTACGAAAGCTCCGGGGGGCCAAAAAGAACTACTAAGCAGCGCATTAAAATTATCTAAATTTATGTCAATTTTAAATGAAGCAATATTTCTTTCGTATTTAAAATTAAATTCTCTGATGCTTAGGTCGACAGTTGTAATTTTTGATGAGATATACAACTTTATATCGTCTTCGGTAGTGTCTCTCGAGAATCTAGAGACAAAGATTGACTTCTTTGGCGGAACCACAACTAGTTTCCTTCCGGAGTACTGGCAGAAGGGGTTCAGTTACTGCGTTACTAGTTGAGGATAGGGAAAGCGGTGGAGGCTTTGAAGACGATGCCACCACTTCAATGGGGGAAGGGAAAGATACTTCAGGCTCGTTATTATTCGAAGCAGATTTCGTTACACGCTCTTTTGAGGCTGAGGATTCTGATGCTGGAGGACATGGGGAAGATAGATTAATTAAGTCAGTCGGAAGATTATTCTAATAATTGCCTTAGATGGACTATGAAGACGCTTATGTTTAGACACACGGATATTCGTAACAGATTGCAAGGTATCTAAGCATTTGAATGATTTAAACACATTTTCATATTGCTTAAATTTTTCTGTCAGTACTGACAATTCTTTTCCTCTTTCTGTAAAAACATTTCTGGTTTGCCTAAATAACTTGAAAAGATCAACTTCCGTTGACCTGCACTTTACGCAAGATCAGCCATGGCCCTTGCCATCATTAATAGCGTCCAGAATTCTTCCTGTCAAACCAGCACATTTCATATGGTAAATACCATCACAAAGCCAGCACGATAAGTAGCGTTCAGAATCGCTTCTAATTTGGCACGTATCAAGATGGCACTTCAAACAAAATAAATTATAACAATTAAGGAGCTGATGTAAATAGCTTTAAATAAATGAAGCGAACAGTTTGAGTATCACTGTAATTATGACACTTAATAAACGCAACGCAAACACCTGTGACAAGAATTACTAGAGGAAGTAAACAAAAAGAGTAGAACAAATGTGCAAAAACAAAACGAATTCAGTTAACTATAAAGGAATACAACAACAGTGATGGCATTAAATTACTCGGCAAGATTAGAAGTGAAATTTAATTAGTTTAGTTTAATGTAAAACACAATAACTTTTTCTTAGCTTCAATTATTTCACACTAAGATGCCCATAGGCACTTCTTATCACAACTTTAACTCAGAATTAGCACTAAACTTAGCAAATAGAAAGCCAAAATCAGACCACAATATAAGTACAACTTCACAGCGTTTGACGTTTGCAAAATATGCTTCGAAATTTACGATTTAGCTTCGTGGCTTTTTTCTAACCTTTTCTTATTTTCAAACCAGCTTTCTTTAAGGACAATCCTCCACAATATTTGTAGTTGCACTAAATTATTGTTCCGGTTAAGTTTTCCTTGACGAAATGTTAAGCGAATATCACCCGTCGGCATCGCTCCGTCCGACGAAATTTACTGAGCGAACTCGTTTTGTTTATACTTTAACAGTTTTTTCAAGTGTCCCTGTAAAACCAGGAAACTCCGCATCCCACGGACATGACGTCTAGCACTACATCGTGAGGTAAAAAGGTAGTTAGTCGCCGCTGCTATGCCGTAGCCATTCGGGGGTCCTTAGCCCCTTCATCGCCTCTGATGTTGCGTCACATGCTGCCGACCATTTTTCGCTGCTTTGTTGCATAGCCTCCACGAGTGACTTAGGCGTGAAACTATCGCCAGATATGTTGCGAAGCTTGCATCGCATGCAATAAAAAAAGACGTCTTATATAACATCTCCTCTTCAATAGTCGCATATAATTTCCGATTCGTGTTTGAATCGGTGAACGTATGCTTTGAAGCACTCATGTCGGGTTAAACAGTTTGTCAAATAGAAATCGACTTCGCCGTTTAGTCTTCATTTGCGTGTATATACGGTTTGCTCTTAACTTTGCGCGCTCTAATTGAAGCTTTCTCGATTGTAATCGTATTTTAATGTATCAAGATATTTGGTGGTACAATGTACCACTGCTTTGTGTTTAAGGACCATGGGTTTTCAGAGCCTATAAAAGAGTCCCCTTTATTATTAAAATGGTTTTATTAAACGGTATGGTGTTCAATAATGATTGCACAAGGCTTTCATGAAATTTCATGTTCGTAAGTACCTTGGATGTCGAGATATTTACTTTTTTGTTTCTCGGTGGTACATTTGTACCACCTCTTTGTACATATGAAAGAGTTAATGAAATGTTGAAAAGGCTGGCCTTTTTCTAACCTTTTTTTGGCCATTTAGCTTCTTTTTTTAGTCATGGCAACACTGCTGGCGACTATCATTTGCTGGCCAAAAGTCGAGAAAAAACCACGATGATTTGAAACACAGTATTTTGGAGATTTTGAGGTCGCTGATTTCGAATATTCAGGGCAATCTCGAAAATGCTATCACTGAAACCGAATAGCTACGAACGTAGCGTATAGAGTGAAACCCGCTTAAGTACACCTTCGGAAAAAAATTCTAAAAAGTAACGGTAATTTTGAGCGACTTGAAACTTGCACATTATTTAACTAAAATTGAATGGGCTATAATACTATATACTCAAACAAATTTAACACTTTTAATTTAAGCTTAGGTTTTTGTGGTTTGGTTGGTTTGTGGTTTTTTTAGGGAATGAACTTTTTGTTTTATTGCAAAATCTTAAAACTTAAAAACTAAACATAAGTGGCTGCTTGCCAAAATGGTCCAAAAATACATGTCCAACACTGTTTGTATTTATATAAAATCATGTATAAACAATGAATTTTTAAGAATTTAATTCTTGTGAAAATGACATAACATTGGTTTATCTATTTTTTAATAAAGTTTTTATTTATGTGTTTAAATAATGATCTTGGTTTTTTACGTATCCTTCATTAAATGTTCATGTTTTATTCAATGATTTATTTATATAAGTTAACAAGAAGATGTAACTGCATGTTCGCATAGGTACACGCATCGAGGTACTTAAATGGGTTCTTTTAAGTACGCAAACCACCTAAGTACCTCAAAAAGCTGGCATTTTTCGGCGTGCGGCGTGAGTTCGCTGATTTCAAATCTGATGTCAGATTTTTTAAATAGAAAATGGGAGATCCAATGAGGCGTTATCAGATTCGGAGCAAAAGAAATTTAAGTTTAAAATAGCCAACAATTGTTTGCCGTCTCAATTATAAATACTGATAAGATAATAATTTAAATATAAGAATGATGAACGTCTGGCACTATTCTTTTTATGGAAGGTACGGGAAAATTTGAGCGCCCATTTATGGTCCACAAAATTATATTGGCTGATGCTTTGTTCTTGCAAAATTTCAACATCACACATGTATTCGTTGCATAGTTACGACTTTTGGCACGCTACGGAGCCCTTGGGTTCCGCGGAACCTACTTTAGGAGGTTGTGATATAGAGCATAGCTAATAAAAACACTTCAAAAATGCATTCCTCTTATCAAAACTCTTATATGAATATTTTCTATGAATGTTTTTCAAGAACTTAACCTAATTAAGCAATAAATTGTGGGTAAGGATTCAATTAAGGATTGAGCTAAACTCGAAGAAAGCCATTAGCGTGGTATTATTGCCACCTAAAACTATCCCTTGCATTTGGTTTTACTCAATACCGATATGAGCTGTCATACAGTGTATAGTATAGATACGGTGACCATATTTATGGGAGCCGAATATGAGACAAAAATAATTTTGCAAATTTTTTCCACAAGAATTTACAAGCCTTCTTCAATGGTCCTAGATGTATTAGCCCTGAGACAGCATCCTTGTAGTAACATCACAAATTTGAAGGAAATTTTTCTCGAGATTTTTACCCCGCAAAATTTGTTAAAAAAAATCTTTAAATTTTAGTATATTAAAGTGAAATTTTGAAGTCGCTATGACTTACCGTTAATTAAATTTTTTTTTTTGTTGACGATGTTGCACATCTTTTTCATACAAAGTAAGTACAGTGAAACCCGCTTAAGTACCTAACCCGCTTAAGTTACCAACATTTTTGTGCACCGTGAATTTTTTAATGTAATCTAAAGAAAATTACTCTCTTAAGTACCTCCCCGCTTATTTTCCCAACCCGCCTAAGTACCTAAATTTTTCGTACCCCATTTACCATTTTTCTTATAATTTTCCCCTTTTAAGTGCTCTTTTAAGATTCCTTAAAATATTCACATATTCTGAAATAAAGTGGCAGCGCTACACACCTTGGGTAAAAAAAAAATCAACGGTAATTTTTAGCCAGTTGAAACTTGCACATTATTACACTAAAATTGAATGGGCAATAAAAATGAGAAAAAGTTTGAAATTTTAATGAATTTATTTTAATTGTTCTACAAATTCTTAAGCTTAGGTTTGTATGGTATTTGTTAGGGAATGAACTGTGTTTTAATTGAAAAATCTGAAAAATTAATAAATAAACATAGGTGGCAAAAAAAATCTGAATTTGGTCAAAAATGATATGTCCAACACTGTTTGTATGTATTTATAAATGTGTATATATAAAATGACTTTTTAAAGAATGTAATTCTTGTGAAAATTACATACCATTGCTTTATCTATTTTTTTAATAAAGTTTTTTTTTTATTTGTTTATCTCTTTAAATAATGCTACGATCTTGGTTTTAAACCATGTATACTTCATTAAATATTCATGTTTTAATCAATGATTTACATATTTATGCAAGTTCACAAGAAGATGTAACTACATCAATAATTATGTCCGCTTAAGTACACGCATCGATGTACTTTTAAGTACCCAACCCGCCTAAGTACCTCAAAAAGCTGACATTTTTCGTGAGGCACTTAAGCGGGTTTTACTGTATGTTCGACCATTGTTTTAAAAGAGAAGCAAATGAGCAGCACGTTATTATACTCATTTTAATGAGGTAGGAAACTGCAAACCAATTTTTTTTTCTAAAGATTCTAATTAATAGAGTTTGAAATTTTGGTGAAACATTGCAGACTTAATTTATATAGTTTTTTTGCACAAAGTTAGAAATTCGGTATTTAAATAACTCAGTGAGAGGGGAGACCATGTTTGCATTTATGTATGTATTTAAATAAAACAAATATTTATTGGTGCAAAAATGGTGGGTCGGCACTGTGGCCAATGGTAAAGCACTTTTACCACCTCTGCAAGATTTTAAGCCATACAGAGTCCGCTGAATGCTTCGGATGGTTGTCCGGAGGATGCATCAGACTGGGCCGAGCATACTTTGAGCAGTCGCGCCTAAACAGTAACTATTATATGGTTTTTGTTAGGAAAAGAGCCTTACTTTCGTAAAAATAATAAACATTAAATAAGCTAATGAAAAATAGGCAAACCTGGCTAAGATTTCGAGTCCTAATTTATATTTTGTTCACTGTATGTATTACTCGAATCGAAGCACATGCATTCAGATTAGAAATAATAACTATTTATGGAGAAAATTACGATCATATACCAACATCACTTAAAACTCGTTCAGAGGCATGCCATTTTAATGAGCTGTTAAGGTGTCAAAAGCACCGAATACGGGACAAATACAGGACATTAAAAGAAATACAGAACATTTGGCGTCCCGTATAAAATAAATATATTGCCAGGACAATGGGTCAGAAAAGAGGACTGTCCCGTATAATACAGGACGGATGGTCACCGTAAGTATAGATAGATTTTTTTCAAAATGGTCATAAGGGAAATGCAAAATTCCGTAGATGGCCATAAAGGCAAATTCAAAACGATCATATAGCCCGTCGATATTGTGGCCATTTCAAACGGACATAAGGTTTGATAAATATACTATATAATACTTGATGTGGTCAATAGTATCAAGGTCAAATATATTTGGATGACTATGTGAACTTTTTTGCTTTATCATTCTATTGTAAAATTTAAAAGTTGATCACCCAGAAATGAAATAAAACCAATTTGAGTTATTTCCCATTCAATTGAGAAAAAACACAAATTTGCGGTGACGTGCAATAATGTCAATGGAATCAATGTCAATTGACATAAATTCACTTTTATAAGGGAATTAATGTCAGTGACATTAATACACAGGCCAAAAGTGAAATAATGACAGAAGAATTGTGGAAATAATTTCATTTAGATCTTTACTTTAAAAATTTAATACTTTCAAAATTACAAACTTTTCAGGAGAGTGAAAAATCATGTTAAATGCTTTCCGCAACATAAGTTTATTACAATGAAGGAAAGATGTTTGTTAAAACAAACAAGTTGCTTTGTCAAATTGAGTTTGAGTAAAATAGTAAATGGTTGGTTTCCTTGGGTCAATACAAGTTTATTTAAGAAAGCTACTTTTTTAAAATATGCATTTGGCAAAACAACTTCAATCGAAAGAGGTTGTTGTGTCAAATGCAAATCACAGAAATTGCACAGGCGATAAATAAAGACAAGTTCTTTTGCCATAACTTTTCTGTTTGAAATTTGTTTAAATTCCAACTTATTCGAAAGAAAATCTTTTGTCAAATACAGTTTCGAAAAAATAAGAAAGAAGCTGATTTTAAGACTGCCATAACTTTTGTATTAAAGGTCATATTCATATTGGCGGTAACACAGAAATACGCGCATTGAAAATTTATGTATATGATAGAAACCTTGCAAAATTGTCTTATATCGAGAGAAGTTGTTTTGTCATATGTCCACAGAATTGAAAAGTGAACTAATGTCAGAAATGTTAAAAATCATGAAAGCTTTACGGTGACGTGTAATAAGGTCAGTGCAAATAACGTCCATGGATATTATTTCCCTACAGCAAAATTTAGGGACAGTCTGGCAAAGCGCTAGTTCCGCCCTACAAATTTCAGAACTGTCTCTGAACTACTGCAAAAGGGATGCAGAGCTGGAGGGTTGAAGCTCATATGTTGCTAATTGCGCTGTCATCAATGTTACTCATCCTGGTAATGTGAAAGCTGACAAAAGATGCACAAATATACCATACTATAGTATTTTTTCGATTTTTTTAGACCCTAAAACTAATAACAAACTGTTTTCGATTATTTCATAGTATGTAATTCTCTAGTTTATGGGGCAACTGCTAAAATATTTCCAAAAAAGTCGTTATTGGTATCATTAATACCATTTTTATACATATTTACGTACGTACAAAATTAAATGCAAAATATAACCATAAAATTTAGTTAAGTTACACTTAACAGCAAAAGTCTGCGTACACCATTTCTTTTTTAAGCATTCACAGTACATTGAGAGTTGAAATTTGTTTGTTATTATTTTATAAAAATATGATCATGCTTAAAACAAAATCATATAATTCGTGTTTTAAGACTTTATACAAAACAAAGTTAAATTTAATGATTTTTCATAAAAATTTTTGACCTTTTAATCTGATTTAAAGAAATAAACAAAAGCGGTGAACAATCTCACTTTTAAATGGGGGTGCTATTGATATGACCGATACTGTTCATACGTAAATATTTCACTGAGCACCCGAAATGTGTAGTTATGCAGTGATTTTTTTTTTTTCAATGTTTTTCATTTTAAATATTTCTCGTAAAGTGGTGTGGTGTATTGAGCTTGAGGCCGTTTTTAATGAAAAGCTTATTATTATAAAAATTTATGAATATAATTGTTATAAGGCTATAAATAACAAAAACAAATAACTTAAGGACCAGCAAACCTAAAAGTTAAATACTCTAATAATAGAATTATTAACTAAAACCAGCAAAACCAACAACCACATGATCAAGTTTAAAGGTATCCATACACCTACGCGATTCTGTCGGTGCAAATCTGTTCCGACAAAAATTACAACAATGCCGACCATAGTTTTAAATGAGGAGCCACACACTTGTATGATTTTGCTGCAGCGATTTTTTCGAACATTCACAGTTCTTCTTTTGGTCGTGCCGAAATCGCAGACTGCCGGTTTTTGAGAACGAAAAAGGTCAATAGAAGGATTTTACAATATTAAAACAAAATTGAACGTATGAAAACAAAACATATTTGATGTAGAAAAGTTAAGAATTTTCTTTTTGTTGAAAAATACTTTTTGTTTGTCTTTAAATTGACAGTTTTTGCTGCGATAAAATCGCACAGATGTGTGCATCTTGCGTTTTCGAAGCAGTAACGTTTGTAGCATCAAAAACGGGGCGGATTCGTTGCGACAGAATCGCATAGGTGTGTGGATGCCTTAAATAGCACTGGAACAGCTGCGCTTGATTGTAGTGGGTTGTGCGCGGCTTGCGGTGCATGTTCGTCGCTTGTGTAGCGTGGTTTGCGAACATCGCATTGGAAACAAAAACAACAACCTCATTTTGTGTTGATGCGTGCAGTGTGCACATCGCGGATAAATGCATCCAAGCCATGAGCGTTAATTGAATTTTTGATAAATGAGGCTAAATTACTATATGTATATGTATGTACATACATACAAGTAAAATATAAATAAATTTAAGTAACACATACATAAAAAACCCAAGTCATAAGTATTTCAATTGCATCATTCGCGTCTTTCCTTTCCATGTTTACGCTTTGAGTACAAAATCACTTATGAGCCGCTCACCGTCTGTAGCAAACGACAGCGAGCATGTTGGCGCACATGAGCGCGCAGATGTTCGTCGTGTGTAGCCAGTTTAAAAACGAAATGTAATAGTGGAAAAAAAGCAACAAGAATTCACAAGGCGAACTTATTACAGTGCGTAGGCAACTGGCTGAGTCAGTGGGATCGTCGGTTCGAATCCTACTGTAAGAAGAAAACCATTATGAATATTCAAAATTCTATATATTTTTAATTCGACGCTGGAGAGTCTATGTATTACGTTTCAATAAATTTAATACAATTTAACGCTGAGTTATCACAAATAAGCATTCAATATATCGCCGTTTTTCTCATTTTCCCACACGACTTAGTTTAGATTTTTAATTATAAGTAACACGGAAATACCCGTTATACGTAACAAATATAAATTATTTTTAAGAATAGCGGTTTTAGAAAATGAATGAATAACTGACACTATATGTTCCTAATTTTAAAGCACAATTTGCCTCAAAAAGTAAATTAGTGCAAAACAAATAGCTATTTAAACATAAAATGAAGTCTTTTTTATTTACAAAATTGTATGCGCGCTTATTTAAAGAAAAGGCTCTATACTATACTTCTTAGAACCAGCTCAAAACTAACCACATTTTTTCTAGCCTGGAGGTAACCCATTTTGAACTATCTAGGAACTGTTGCTATATGAACTGTTTCAGAGCCATCTAAGCCAGAGTCAGGTCAGAACAAGTTCAAAAGTCCTGCAGAGGGCGACAATTGTCACTTCGTAGGACATCGCCATGTTAAAAAAGACAGTTGAAAGCATTGAGTTGGGATAGATGAAGAACCAGGCTAAGCGCAAGTTCTGAACCAGTTTGATTTGCTGCAGGGTTATTATCGTCCATAGAAAATAAAATAGAATTACCTAGCGCAGTAAAATTCATGGACGGTATTGCTCTTAAAAAAGAACATTAACAAAATATACTTCTAACATACTACATATGAATTTATTATACAGCTTATACAGCATGGCGCAGTTTGCCTGTGTATTAATGTCATTGACATTAATTCCACTGACGTTATTGCACGTGACCAAATTTTCCTTACAGCACAAAAAAAAGTTTTGACTGTCGTGGGCCGGACACGATACAAATATCGATGGTCCTCTGCAATAGTGGCACAACTCAAAATTTCATGTTTTTGTGTTATAAAACCCATTGTTTTCTGCGGCAACCCTTACTACTGAACAGTGGCTCACATTTATCATGAATATTGGCATAAGTCTAAAATTTTCGATAGGTTAGTGATACTTTTATGCGGAATAACGACACTTTTTGTATTGGGCCGATGTTCATTACCAGGGAACGGATTTTTAGGACCTAAAAACCTATAAAAAAGGCAAAATAAAATAACGAAATAGGCTGGAAAAGGCAAAATAAAATAGCGAAAAAGGCAGGAAAAGGCACTAGGTATTGCAAAAAAAGCAAAATAAGGCACTAAAAAAAGACCGAAAATACAAAGAACAATCAAAAAATACATTTATTATAGAAATTTTTATATTACAAGTAAAAAGAGAAAAACTATGAACTAGTTTCATTATATGAAAAATTTGTACTTTGAATCTTTTTTATCTTTTTTATCCTTTCGAGTTTCAAACTAATAAAACTTTAATCTGTATAGTTGTAGTAACATTGAACCACAAAATGCATTTTGAAGTTTTCTGGCAGCATTTTCATTAGATTTTCGCGAAGAAAAGCCTTGAATGTACTAAATATGCGCTCGACGTAAGTTGATACAAGTGGAGTCCAATTTAAATATGGAACGTCTGAAACGTTCATATTATCAGGAATAAGGGCGTTTTCCTTGCCCTTTACAATTTTATCCACACCCCTTATTGTCCCCAAGCCTACGTAAGCTGAGAAAACGGCTTTGAATTTTTCCAATACCAATTTGGCAAGAGGTCCCTGCGCTTCTATAAGCCGCATGGGCAAGTGTATATTTTTTAATCTTAAAAAAAAAAATTGTAAATGCTATAATCGCGTTTTTAAAGGTATAAAAGGCAAAAAAAGGCAAATATCTTAAAAAAGGCAAAAAAAGGCAAATATCTTAAAAAAGGCAAAAAAGGCAACATCAAATGTGTATATATGGAATCAGGGAAAGCTAAATCCTGGACATTCTTAATCGAATATACTCTATCTATTTAGCAGGCAAATTCCATAAAATCCGTTCCCTGTTCATTACATAGTTTCAGTTAGACAGTTAGTAATTCTTCTATGGGAAATAACACTTTTCGTTTTGTGCATTTGTTCAGCAATATCAGCGGAGTTTTTTTCGTTTATTTACTTAGGAGTTGTCCTTTATTTCGTAATTTTGAAGTAACTATAATCCTTACTCAATATTTAGAAAAAAGTCATAATTTGAAAGTTTACAAATTTTCCCTGCAGAATGACTCCAAATAATCCGGAATAATTACGTTCCAAAACATATTAGTGCTAAATTACGAAACACAAAGTTTTTAATTGGCTCTATTGAAAAATATAAAATTTTGAGTTGAGTCGTTATTACAGAGGACAATCGATATGAACTTAAATATAGTGAAAATATAAACTAG